>NC_057804.1:44484487-44616923 GCF_018294505.1 Triticum aestivum
GGCCTGTCCTGGCCGCCCCTCCTCTTCTCCACTTAGGGCCCATGAGGCCCATTAACCCCCCCGGGGGGGGGGGTCGGTAACCCCCCGGTACTCCAGTATATATCCGATAACCCCCGAAACCATTCCGGTGTCCGAATATAGTCGTCCAATATATCATTCTTCATGTCTCGACCATTTCGAGACTCCTCGTCATGTCCATGATCACATTCGGGACTCCAAACTATCTTCGGTACATCAAAACACATAAACTCATAATATAACCGTCATCTAACTTTAAGCATGCGGACCATATGGGTTCGAAAACTATGTAGACATGACCGAGACACGTCTCCGGTCAATAACCAATAGCGGAACCTGGATGCTCATATTGGCTCCTACATATTCTACGAAGATCTTTATCGGTCAAACCGCATAACAACATACGTTGTTTCCTTTGTCATCGGTATGTTACTTTCCCGAGATTCGATCATCGGTATCTCAATACCTAGTTCAATCTCGTTACCGGCAAGTCTCTTTACTCGTTACGTAATGCATCATCCTGTAACTAACTCATTAGCTACATTGCTTGCAAGGCTTATGGTGATGTACATGATCGAGAGGGCCCAGAGATACCTCTCTGGCAATCGGAGTGACAAATCCTAATATCGAAATACGCCAACTCAACATGTACCTTTGGAGACGCCTGTAGAGCTCCTTTGTAATCACCCAGTTACGTTGTGACATTTGGTAGCACACAAAGTGTTCCTCCGATAAACGGGAGTTGCATAATCTCATAGTTGTAGGAACATGTATAAGTCATGAAGAAAGCAATAGCAACATACTAAACGATCAAGTGCTAAGCTAACGGAATGGGTCAAGTCAATCACATCATTCTTCTAATGATGTGATCCCGTTAATCAAATAACAACTCATGTCTATGGTTAGGAAACATAACCATCTTTGATCAACGAGCTAGTCAAGTAGAGGCATACTAGTGACATTATGTTTGTCTATGTATTCACACATGTACTAAGTTTCCGGTTAATACAATTCTGGCATGAATAATAAACATTTATCATGAAATAAGGAAATAAATAATAACTTTATTATTGCCTCTAGGGCATATTTCCTTCAGTCTCCCACTTGCACTAGAGTCAATAATCTAGTTCACATCACCATGTGATTTAACACCAATATTCACATCTGTATGTGATTAATACCCATAGTTCACATAGGTCATGTGATCAACACCCAAAGGGTTTACTAGAGTCAATAATCTAGTTCACATCGCTATGTGATTAACACCCAAAGAGTACTAAGGTATTTTAATGTTTTGCTCATGAGAGAAGTTTAGTCAACGGGTCTGTCACATTCAGAGCCGTATGTATTTTGCAAATATTCTATGTCTACAATGCTCTGCACGAAGCTACTCTAGCTAATTGCTCCCACTTTCAATATGTATCCAGATTGCGACTTAGAGTCATCTGGATCGGTGTAAAAGCTTGCACCAATGTAACTCTTTACGACGGGCTCTTTTATCACCTCCATAATCAAGAAATATTTCCTTAGTCCTCACTAAGGATATTCTTGACCGCTGTCAAGTGATCTACTCTTAGATCAAAATTGTACTCCCTTGCCAAACTCAGAGCAATGTATACAATAGGTCTGGTACACAACATAGTATACTATATAGAACCTATGACTGAGGCATAGGGAATGACTTTTCATTCTCTTTCTATTTTCTGCCATGGTCGGGTTTTGAGTCTTACTCAACTTCACACCTTGCAACACAGGCAAGAACTCCTTCTTTGACTGTTCCATTTTGAACTACTTCAAGATCTTATCAAGGTATGTACTCATTGAAATAATCTTATCAAGCGTCTTGATCTATCTCTATAGATCTTGATGCTTAATGTGTAAGCAGCTTTACCGAGGTCTTACTTTGAAAAACTCTTGTTCAAGTATCCTTTTATGCTATCCAGAATTTCTATATCATTTCCAATCAACAATATGTCATCTACATATAGTATTTAGAAATGCTACAGAGCTCCCACACACTTTCTTGTAAATACAGGCTTCTCCAAAAGTCTGTATGAAACCATATGCTTTGATCACACTATCAAAACGTTTATTCCAACTCCGGGAGGCTTGCACCAGTCCATAGATGGATCACTGGAGCTTGCACACTTTGTTAGCACCTTTAGGATTGACAAAACCTTCTGGTTGCATCATATACAACTCTTCTTTAATAAATCCATTAAGGAATCTAGTTTTGTCATCCATTTGCCAGATTCCACAAAATGTGGCAATTGCTAACATGATTCAGACAGACTTAAGCATCGATACGGGTGATAAAATCTCATCGTATTCAACACCTTGAACTTGTCAAAAAAACTTTTTGTGACAAGTCGAGCTTTGTAGATAGTAACACTACTATCAGCATCCCTCTTCCTCTTAGAGATCCATTTATACAATATGGCTTGCCGATCATCGGGCAACTCCACCAAAGTCCACACTTTGTTCTCATACATGGATCCCATCTCAGATTTCATGGCCTCAAGCCATTTTGCGGAATCTGGGCTCATCATCGCTTCCTCATAGTTCGTAGGTTCATCATGGTCTAGTAACATGACTTCCAGAACAGGATTATCGTACCACTCTGGTGCGGACTGTACTTTGGAAGACCTACGAGGTTTTGTAGTAACTTAATCTGAAGTTTCATGATCATCATCATTAGCTTCCTCACTAATTGGTGTAGGAATCACTGGAACTGATTTCTGTGATGAACTAGTTTCCAATTCGGGAGAAGGTACAAATTACCTTATCAAGCTCTACTTTCCTCCCACTCACTTCTTTCGAGAGAAACTCCTTCTCTAGAAAGGATCCACTTTTAGCAACGAATATCTTGCCTTTGGATCTGTGATAGAAGGTGTACCCAACAGTCTCTTTTGGGTATCCTATGAAGACGCATTTCTCCGATTTGTGTTTGAGCTTATCAGGATGAAACTTTTTCATATAAGCATTGCAACCCCAAATTTTAAGAAACGACAGCTTAGGTTTCATGCTAAACCACAATTCATATGGTGTCGTCTCAACGGATTTAGATGGTGCCCTTTTTAACGTGAATGCAGTTGTCTCTAATGCATAACCCCAAAACAATAGTGGTAAATCGGTAAGAGACATCATAGATCGCACTATATCTAATAAAGTGCAGTTATGACATCGGACACACCATTATGCTGTGGTGTTCCAGGTGGCATGAGTTTGTGAAACTATTCCACATTGTTTTAATTGAAGATCAAACTCATAACTCAAATATTTGTCTTCGCGATCAAATCGTAGAAACTTTAATTTCTTGTTACGATGATTCTCCACTTTACTCTAAAATTCTTTGAACTTTTCAAATGTTTCAGACTTGTGCTTCATTAAGTAGATATACTCATATCTACTCAAATCATCTGTGAAGGTCAGAAAATAACGATACCCGCCACGAGCATCAACACTCATTGGACCGCATACATCGTTATGTATTATTTCCAACAAGTCAGTAGCTCGTTCCATTGTTCTGGAGAATGGAGTTTTAGTCATCTTGCCCAAAAGGCACGGTTCACAAGCATCAAATGATTCATAACCAAGTGATTCCAAAAATCCATCTTTATGGAGTTTCTTCATGCGCTTTACATCGATATGACCCAAACGGCGGTGCCACAAATAAGTTGCACTATCATTATCAACTTTGCATCTTTTGGCATCAATATTATGATCAAGATCCAACAAACTATTTTCATTGGGTGTATGACCATCGGAGGCTTTATTCATGTAAACAGAACAAAAATTATTCTCTGTTTTAGATGAATAACCGTATTGCAATAAACATGATCAAATCATATTCATGCTCAATGCAAACGCCAAATAACATTTATTTAGGTTTAACACTAATCTGAAAGTATAGGGAGTGTGCGATGATGATCATATCAACCTTGGAACCACTTCCAACATACATCGTCACTTCACCCTCAGCCAGTCTCTGTTTATTCTGTAACTCCTGTTTCGAGTTACTAATTTTTAGCAACCGAACAAGTATCAAATACCCAGGGGCTACTATAAACACTAGTAAGGTACACATCAATAACCTATATATCAAATATACCCATGTTTACTTTGCCATCCTTCTTATCCACCAAATATTCAGGGCATTTCCGCTTCCAGTGACCATTTCCTTTGGTCCAGCTTTGGGCTTCTTCACGGGAGTGACAACTTGCTTGCCATTCTACTTTAAGTTCCCTTTCTTTCCCTTTGCCCTTTTCTTGAAACTAGTGGTCTTGTCAATCATCAACACTTGATGCTCTTTCTTGATTTCTACCTTCATTGATTTCAGCATCACGAAGAGCTCGGGAATCATTTTTGTCATCCCTTGCATACTATAGTTCATCACGAAGTTCTACTAACTTGGTGATGGTGATTAGAGAACTCTGTCAATCACTATCTTATCTGGAAGATTAACTCCCACTTGATTCAAGCGATTGTAGTACCCAGACAATCTGAGCACATGCTCACTAGTTGAGCAATTCTCCTCCATCTTTTTAGCTATAGAACTTGTTGGAGACTTCGTATCTCTCAACTCGGGTATTTGCTTGAAATACTAACTTCAACTCTTGGAACATCTCATATGTTTCATGACGTTCAAAACGTCTTTGAAGTCTCGATTCTAAGCCGTTAAACATGGTGCACTAAACTATCAAGTAGTCATCATATTAAGCTAGCCAAACGTTCATAACGTCTGCATCTGCTCCTGCAATAGGTTGGTCACCTAGTGGTGCATCAAGGACATAGTTCTTCTGTGCATCAATGAGGATAATCCTCAGATCACGGATCCAATCCGCATCATTGCTACTAACATCTTTCAACATAGTTTTTCTCTAGGAACATATCAAAATAAAAACATAGAGAAGCTGTTGGGGAACGTTGCAGAAAATAAAAAATTTCTATGCTTCACCAAGATCAATCTATGGAGTCATCTAGCAATGAGAGAGGGGAGTGCATCTGCATACCCTTGTAGATCGCGTGCGGAAGCGTTCAAGAGAACGGGGTTGAGGTAGTCGTACTCGTCGTGATCCAATCACCGGAGATCCTAGCGCCAAACGGACGGCACCTCCGCGTTCAACACATGTACGGTTGGGAAGACGTCTCCTCCTTCTTGATCCAGCAAGGGGAAAGGAGAGGTTGATGAAGATCCAGTAGCACGACGACGTGGTGGTGGATGTAGTAGCGATCTCGGCACGGCTTTGCCAAGCACTTGCGAGAGGGAGAGGTGTAGCAGGGGAGAGGGAGGCGCCAGAGACTTGGGTGTGGCTGCCCTCCCTCCCCCTCTTTATATAGGCCCCCTGGGGGGCGCCGGCCCTAGGAGATTGTATCTCCAAAGGGGGGCGGCGGCCAAGGGGGATGGCTTGTCCCCCAAGGCAAGTGGAGGCGCCCCCCACCCCTAGGGTTTCCAACCCTAGGCGCAGGAGGGCCCAAGGGGGGGCGCACCAGTCCACTAGGGGCTGGCTACCCTCCCCACTTCGGCCCATGGGGCCCTCCGGGATAGGTGGCCCCACCCGATGGACCCCCGGGACCCTTCCGGTGGTCCCGGTACAATACTGGTGACCCCTGAAACTTTCCCGATGGCCGAAACTGCACTTCCTATATATAATTCTTCACCTCCAGACCATTCCGGAACTCCTCGTGACGTCCGGGATCTCATCCAGGACTCCGAACAACTTTCGGGTTACTGCATACTCATATCTCTACAACCCTAGCGTCACCGAACCTTAAGTGTGTAGACCCTACGGGTTCGGGAGACATGCAGACATGACCGAGACGCCTCTCCGGTCAATAACCAATAGCGGGATCTAGATACCCATGTTGGCTCCCACATGCTCCTCGATGATCTCATCGGATTAACCACGATGTAGAGGATTCAATCAATCCCGTATACAATTCCCTTTGTCAATCGGTACGTTACTTGCCCGAGACTCGATCGTCGGTATCCCAATACCTCGTTCAATCTTCTTACCGGCAAGTCACTTTACTCATACCGTAATGCATGATCCCGTGACCAGACACTTGGTCACATTGAGTTCATTATGATGATGCATTACCGAGTGGGCCCAGAGATACCTCTCTATCATACGGAGTGACAAATCCCAGTCTCGATTCATGCCAACCCAACAGACACTTTCAGAGATACCCGTAGTGCACCTTTGTAGTCACCCAGTTACGTTGTGACGTTTGGCACACCCAAAGCAATCCTACGGTATCCGGGAGTTGCACAATCTCATGGTCTAAGGAAATGATACTTGACATTTGGAAAAGCTCTAGCGAAACGAACTACACGATCTTTGTGCTATGCTTAGGATTGGGTCATGTCCATCACATCATTCTCCTAATGATGTGATCCCGTTATCAATGACATCCAATGTCCATAGTCAGGAAACCATGACTATCTGTTGATCAACGAGCTAGTCAACTAGAGGCTCACTAGGGACTTGTTGTGGTCTATGTATTCACACATGTATTACGATTTCCGGATAATACAATTATAGCATGAACAATAGAGAATTATCATGAACAAAGAAATATAATAATAACCATTTTATTATTGCCTCTAGGGCATATTTCCAACAGTCTCCCACTTGCACTAGAGTCAATAATCTAGTTACATTGTGATGTATCGAACACCCATTGTGTTCTGGTGTTGATCATGTTTTGCTCTAGGGAGAGGTTTAGTCAACGGATCTGCTACATTCAGGTCCGTATGTACTTTACAAATATCTATGTCTCCATCTTGAACATTTTCACGAATGGAGTTGAAGCGACGCTTGATGTGCCTGGTCTTCTTGTGAAACCTGGGCTCCTTGGCAAGTGCAATAGCTCCAGTGTTGTCACAGAAGAGTGTGATCGGCCCCGACGCATTGGGTATGACTCCTAGGTCGGTGATGAACTCCTTCACCCAGATAGCTTCATGCGCTGCCTCCGAGGCTGCCATGTACTCCGCTTCACATGTAGATCCCGCCACGACGCTCTGCTTGCAACTGCACCAGCTTACTGCCCCACCATTCAAAATATACATGTATCCGGTTTGTGACTTAGAGTCTTCCAGATCTGTGTCGAAGCTAGCGTCGACGTAACCCTTTACAACGAGCTCTTCGTCCCCTCCATATATGAGAAACATATCCTTAGTCCTTTTCAGGTACTTAAGGATGTTCTTGACCGCTGTCCAGTGTTCCATGCCGGGATTACTTTGGTACCTTCCTACCAAACTTACGGCAAGGTTTATATCAGGTCTGGTACAGGTCATGGCATACATGATAGACCCTATGGCTGAGGCATAGGGGACGACACTCATCTTTTCTCTATCTTCTGCCGTGGTCGGACATTGAGCCGAGCTCAATTTCACACCTTGCAACACAGGCAAGAACCCCTTCTTGGACTGATCCATATTGAACTTCTTCAATATCTTATCAAGGTATGTGCTTTGTGAAAGACCTATGAGGCGTCTTGATCTATCTCTATAGATCTTAATGCCTAATATGTAAGCAGCTTCTCCAAGGTCCTTCATTGAAAAACACTTATTCAAGTAGGCCTTAATGCTGTCCAAAAGTTCTATATCATTTCCCATCAAAAGTATGTCATCCACATATAATATGAGAAATGCTACAGAGCTCCCACTCACTTTCTTGTAAACGCAGGCTTCTCCATAAGTCTGCATAAACCCAAACGCTTTGATCATCTCATTAAAGTGAATGTTCCAACTCCGAGATGCTTGCACAAGCCCATAGATGGAGCACTCGAGCTTGCTTACCTTGTTAGCATTCTTAGGGTCGACAAAACCTTCCGGCTGCATCATATACATTTCTTCCTTAAGGTGACCGTTAAGGAATGCCGTTTTGACGTCCATTTGCCATACCTCATAATCAGAGTATGCGGCAATTGCTAACATGATTCGGACGGACTTCAGCTTCGCTACAGGAGAGAATGTCTCATCGTAGTCAATCCCTTGAACTTGTAGATAACCCTTAGCGACAAGTCGAGCTTTATATATGGTAACATTACCATCCGCGTCCGTCTTGTTCTTAAAGATCCATTTGTTTTCTATTGCTCGCCGATCATCGGGCAAGTCTATCAAAGTCCATACTTTGTTTTCATACATGGATCCTATCTCGGATTGCATGGCTTCAAGCCATTTGTTGGAATCTGGGCCCGCCATTGCTTCTTCATAGTTCGAAGGTTCAGCGTTGTCTAACAACATGATTTCCAGGACAGGTTTGCCATACCACTCTGGTGTGGAACGTGTCCTCGTGGACCTACAAAGTTCAGTAGTAACTTGATCCGAAGTACCTTGATCATTGTCATTAGTTTCCTCTCTTGTTGGTGCAGGCACCATAGGAACATCTTCCTGAGCTTCGCTACTTATCAGTTCAAGAGGTAGTACTTCATCAAGTTCCATTTTCCTCCCACTTACTTCTCTCGAGAGAAACTCTTTCTCCAGAAAGGACCCGTTCTTGGCAACAAAGATCTTGCCTCGGATCTTAAGTAGAAGGTATACCCAATGGTTTCCTTAGGGTATCCTATGAAGACGCATTTTTCCGACTTGGGTTCGAGCTTTTCAGGTTGAAGTTTCTTGACATAAGCATCGCATCCCCAAACTTTTGGAAATGACAGCTTAGGTTTCTTCCCAAACCATAATTCATATGGTGTCGTCTCAACGGATTTAGACGGTGCCCTATTTAAAGTGAATGTAGCTGTCTCTAGAGCGTATCCCCAAAATGATAGCGGTAAATCGGTAAGTGACATCATAGATCGCACCATATCCAATAGAGTGCGATTACGATGTTCGGACACACTGTTACGCTGAGGTGTTCCAGGCGGCGTGAGTTGTGAAACGATTCCACATTTCCTTAAGTGCGTACCAAATTCGTGACTTAAATATTCTCCCCCACGATGTTATCGTAGGAACTTTATCTTTCGGTCATGTTGATTCTCTACCTCATTATGAAATTCCTTGAACTTTTCAAAGGTCTCAGACTTGTGTTTCATCAAGTAGACATACCCATATCTACTCAAGTCATTAGTGAGAGTCAGAACATAACGATATCCTCCGCAAGCCTCAACGCTCATTGGACCGCACACATAAGTATGTATGATTTCCAATAAGTTGGTTGCTCGCTCCATTGTTCCGAAGAACGGAGTCTTGGTAATTTTGCCCATGAGGCATGGTTCGCATGTGTCAAACGATTCATAATCTAGAGACTCTAAAAGTCCATCAGCATGGAGCTTCTTCATGCGCTTGACACCAATGTGACCAAGGCGGCAGTGCCACAAGTATGTGGGACTATCGTTATCAACTTTACATCTTTTGGTATTCACACTATGAATATGTGTAACATTATGCTCGAGATTCATTAAGAATAAACCATTCACCAGCGGGGCATGACCATAAAACATATCTCTCATATAAATAGAACAACCATTATTCTCGGATTTAAATGAGTAGCCATCTCGAATCAAACGAGATCCTGATACAACGTTCATGCTCAAAGCTGGCACTAAATAACAATTATTGAGGTTTAAAACTAATCCCATAGGTAAATGTAGAGGTAGCATGCCGACAGTGATCACATCGACCTTGGAACCATTCCCGACGCACATCGTCACCTCGTCCTTCGCCAGTCTCCGCTTATTCCGTAGCTCCTTCTTTGAGTTACAAATATGAGCAACCGCACCGGTATCAAATACCCAGGAGCTACTACGAGCACTGGTAAGGTACACATCAATTACATGTATATCACATATACCTTTGGTTTTGCCGGCCTTCTTGTCCGCTAAGTACTTGGGGCAGTTCCGCTTCGAGTGACCACTTCCCTTGCAATAAAAGCACTCAGTCTCAGGCTTGGGTCCATTGTTTGACTTCTTCCCGGTAACTGGCTTACCGGGCGCGGCAACTCCATTGCTGTCCTTCTTGAAGTTCTTCTTACCCTTGCCTTTCTTGAACTTAGTGGTTTTATTCACCATCAACACTTGATGTTCCTTTTTAATCTCTACCTTTGTTGACTTCAGCATTGAATATACCTCAGGAATGGTCTTTTCCATCCCCTACATATTAAAGTTCATCACAAAGCTCTTGTAGCTCGGTGGGAGCGACTGAAGGATTCTGTCAATAACCGCGTCATCCAGGAGATTAACTCCCAGCTAAGTCAAGCGGTTGTGCAACCCAGACATCTTGAGTATGTGCTCACTGACAGAACTATTTTCCTCCATCTTACAGCTGAAGAACTTGTCGGAGACTTCATATCTCTCGACCCGGACATGAGCTTGGAAAACCATTTTCAGCTCTTCGAACATCTCATATGCTCCGTGTTGCTCAAAACGCTTTTGGAGCCCCGGTTCTAAGTTGTAAAGCATGCCGCACTGAACGAGGGAGTAATCATCAGCACGAGACTGCCAAGCGTTCATAACGTATTGGTTCTCTGGGATTGGTGCTTCACCTAGCGGCGCTTCTAGGACATAATCTTTCTTGGCAGCTATGAGGATGGTCCTCAGGTTCCAGACCCAGTCCGTATAGTTGCTGCCATCATCTTTCAGCTTGGTTTTCTCTAGGAACGCGTTGAAGTTGAGGTGGACATGAGCGTTGGCCATTTGATCTACAAGACATTTTGCAAAGGTTTTTATACTAAGTTCATGATAGTTAAGTTCATCTAATCAAATTATTCAATGAACTCCCACTTAGACAGACATCCCTCTAGTCATCTAAGTGAAACATGATCCGAGTCAACTAGGCCGTGTCCGATCATCACGTGAGACGGACTGGTCATCATCGGTGAACATCTTCATGTTGATCGTATCTTCTATACGACTCATGCTCGACCTTTCGGTCTTCCGTGTTCCGAGGCCATGTCTGTACATGTTAGGCTCGTCAAGTCAACCTAAGTGTATTGCATGTGTAAACTGGCTTACACCCGTTGTATTCGAAAGTTAGGATCTATCACACCCGATCATCACGTGGTGCTTCGAAACAACGAACCTTCGCAACGATGCACAGTTAGGGGGAACACTTTTCTTGAAATTATTTCGAGGGATCATCTTATTTAAGCTACCGTCGTTCTAAGCAAATAAGATGTAAAACATGATAAACATCACATGCAATCAAATAGTGACATGATATGGCCAATATCATATTGCTCCTTTGATCTCCATCTTCGGGGCGCCATGATCATCTTTGTCACCGGCATGACACCATGATCTCCATCATCATGATCTCCATCATCGTGTCTTCATGAAGTTGTCACGCCAACGACTACTTCTACTTCTATGGCTAACGCGTTTAGCAATAAAGTAAAGTAATTTACATGGCGTTCTTCAATGACACACAGGTCATAAAAAATAAAGACAACTCCTATGGCTCCTGCCAGTTGTCATACTCATCGACATGCAAGTCGTGATTCCTATTACAAGAACATGATCATCTCATGCATCACATATATCATTCATCACATTCTTTGGCCATATCACATCACAAAGCACTTGCTGCAAAAACAAGTTAGACGTCCTCTAATTGTTGTTGCAAGTTTTTACGTGGCTTCTATAGGTTTCTAGCAAGAACGTTTCTTACCTACGTAAAACCACAACGTGATATGCCAATTTCTATTTACCCTTCATAAGGACCCTTTTCATCGAATCCGCTCCAACTAAAGTGGGAGAGACAGACACCCACTAGCCACCATATGCAACTAGTGCATGTCAGTCGGTGGAACCTGTCGCACGTAAGCGTACGTGTAAGGTCGGTCCAGGCCGCTTCATCCCACGATGCCGCTGAAGCAAGATAAGATTGGTAGTGGCAATAAAATTGACAACATCTACGCCCACAACAAGTTTGTGTTCTACTCGTGCATCGTAACTACGCATAGACCTAGCTCATGATGCCACTGTTGAGGAACGTTGCAGAAAATAAAAAATTTCTACGCTTCACCAAGATCAATCTATGGAGTCATCTAGCAACGAGAGAGGGGAGTGCATCTACATACCCTTGTAGATCGCGTGCGGAAGCGTTCAAGAGAACGGGGTTGAGGTAGTCGTACTCGTCGTGATCCAAATCACCGGAGATCCTAGCGCCGAACGAACGGCACCTCCGCGTTCAACACACATACGGTTGGTAAGACGTATCCTCCTTCTTGATCCAGCAAGGGGGAAGGAGAGGTTGATGAAGATCCAGCAGCACGACGGCGTGGTGGTGGATGCAGTAGCGATCTCGGCAGGGCTTCGCCAAGCACTTGTGAGAGGGAGAGGTGTAGCAGGGGAGAGGGAGGCGCCAGAGACTTGGGTGCGGCTGCCCTCCCTCCCCCCTCTTTATATAGGCCCCCTGGGGGGCGCCGGCCCTAGGAGATTGGATCTCCAAAGGGGGGTGGCGGCCAAGGGGGTGGCTTGCCCCCCAAGGCAAGTGGAGGCGCCCCTCACCCCTAGGGTTTCCAACCCTAGGCGCAGGGGGGCCCAAGGGGGGGCGCACCAGCCCACCAGGGGCTGGTTCCCCTCCCCACTTCGGCCCATGGGGCCCTCCGGGATAGGTGGCCCCACCCGGTGGACCCCCGGGACCCTTACGGTGGTCCCGGTACAATACCGGTGACCCCCGAAACTTTCCCGATGGCCGAAACTGCACTTCCTATATATAATTCTTCACCTCCGGACCATTCCGAAACTCCTCGTGACGTCCGGGTTCTCATCCAGGACTCCGAACAACTTTCGGGTTACTACATACTCATATCTCTACAACCCTAGCGTCACCGAACCTTAAGTGTGTAGACCCTACGGGTTCGGGAGACATGCAGACATGATCGAGACGCCTCTCCGGTCAATAACCAACAGCAGGATCTGGATACCCATGTTGGCTCCCACATGCTCCTCGATGATCTCATCGTATGAACCACGATGTCGAGGATCCAATCAATCCCGTATACAATTCCCTTTGTCAATCGGTACGTTACTTGCCCGAGACTCGATCGTCGGTATCCCAATACCTCGTTCAATCTCATTACTGGCAAGTCACTTTACTCATACCGTAATGCATGATCCCATGACCAGATACTTGGTCACATTGAGCTCATTATGATGTTGCATTATCGAGTGGGCCCAGAGATACCTCTCCGTCATACGAAGTGAAATCCCAGTCTCGATTCATGCCAACCCAACAGACACTTTCGGAGATACCCGTAGTGCACCTTCATAGTCACCCAGTTACGTTGTGACGTTTGGCACACCCAAAGCAATCCTACGGTATCCGGGAGTTGCACAATCTCATGGTCTAAGGAAATGATACTTGACATTTGGAAAAGCTCTAGCGAAACGAACTACACGATCTTTGTGCTATGCTTAGGATTGGGTCTTGTCCATCACATCATTCTCCTAATGACGTGATCCCGTTATCATCGACATCCAATGTCCATAGTCAAGAAACCATGACTATCTGTTGATCAACGAGCTAGTCAACTAGAGGCTCACTAGGGACTTGTGGTCTATGTATTCACACATGTATTACGATTTCCGGATAATACAATTATAGCATGAACAATAGACAATTATCATGAACAAAGAAATATAATAATAACCATTTTATTATTGCCTCTAGGGCATATTTCCAACAGAAGCAACAATGCGAGCTATTGATCTACAACATTATTTGCAAAATGCTATCAGGACTAAGTTCATCATAAATTAAAGTTCAATTAATCATATTACTTAAGAAATCCCACTTAGATAGACATCCGTCTAATCATCTAAGTGATCACGTGATTCAAATCAACTAAACCATGTCCGATCATCACGTGAGATGGAATAGTTTTCAATGGTGAACATCACTATGTTGATCATATCTACTATATGATTCACGCTCGACCTTTCGGTCTCAGTGTTCTGAGGCCATATCTGTATATGCTAGGCTCGTCAACTTTAACCTGAGTATTCCGCGTGTGCAACTGTTTTGCACCCGTTGTATTTGAACGTAGAGCCTATCACACCCAGTCATCACGTGGTGTCTCAGCACAAAGAACTTTCGCAACGATGCATACTCAGGGAGAACACTTATACCTTGAAATTTAGTGAGAGATCATCTTATAATGCTACCGTTAATCAAAGCAAAATAAGATGCATAAAGGATAAACATCACATGCAATCAATATAAGTGATATGATATGGCCATCATCATCTTGTGCTTGTGATCACCATCTCTGAAGCACCGTCATGATCACCATCGTCACCGGTGCGACACCTTGATCTTCATCGTAGCATGGTTGTCGTTTTGCCCACCTATTGCCTCTACGACTATCGCTACCGCTTAGTGATAAAGTAAAGCAATTACAGGGCGATTGCATTGCATACAATAAAGCGACAACCATATGGCTCCTGCCAGTTACTGATAACTTGGTTACAAAACATGATCATCTCATACAATAAAATATAGCATCACGTCTTGACCATATCACATCACAACATGCCCTGCAAAAACAAGTTAGACGTCCTCTACTTTGTTGTTGCAAGTTTTACGTGGCTGCTACTGGCTGAGCAAGAACCGTTCTTCCCTACGCATCAAAACCACAATGATAGTTTGTCAAGTTAGTGTTGTTTTAACCTTCTCAAGGACCGGGCATAGCCACACTCGGTTCAACTAAAGTTGGAGAAACTGACACCCGCCAGCCACCTATGTGCAAAGCACGTCGGTAGAACCAGTCTCGCGTAAGCGTACATGTAATGTCGGTCCGTGCCGCTTCATCCAACAATATCGCCGAACCAAAGTATGACATGCTGGTAAGCAGTATGACTTGTATCGCGCACAACTCACTTGTGTTCTACTCGTGCATATAACATCTACGCATAAAACCAGGCTCGGATGCCGCTGTTGGGGAACGTAGTAATTTCAAAAATTACCCTACGCACACGCAAGATCATGGTGATGCATAGCAACGAGAGGGGCGAGTGTTGTCCATGTACCCTCGTAGACCGAAAGCGGAAGCATTAGCACAACGCGGTTGATGTAGTCGTACGTCTTCATGATCCGACCGATCAAGTACCAAATGTACGGCACTTCCGAGTTCAGCACACGTTCAGCAAGATGACGTCCCTTGAACTCTGATCCAGACGAGCTTTGAGGGAGAGTTCCGTCAGCACGACGATGTGGTGGCGATGATGATGTTCTACCAACGCAGGGCTTCGCCTAAGCACCGCTACGATATTATCGAGGTGGAATATGGTGGAGGGGGCACCACACACGGCTAAGAGAATCAATGATCAATTGTTGTGTCTAGAGGTGCCCCAGCCCCCGTATATAAAGGAGCAAGGGGGAGGGGCGGCCGGCCAGGAGGAGGCACGCCAAGGAGGAGTCCTACTCCCACCGGGAGTAGGACTCTCTCCTTTCCTAGTCCAAGTAGGAGAGGGGAAGGAACGGAGAGAGGAGAGGAAGGAAAGGGGGGCGCCACCCCCTCCTCCTTGCCCTATTCGAACTAGAGGGCGAGGGGGCGCGCCGCCTGCCCTGGCCGTCCCTCCTCTTCTCCACTTAGGGCCCATGAGGCCCATTAACCCCCCGGGGGGTTCCGGTAACCCCCGGTACTCCGGTATATATCTGATAACCCCCGAAACCATTCCGGTGTCCGAATATAGTCGTCCAATATATCAATCTTCATGTCTCAACCATTTTGAGACTCCTCGTCATGTCCATGATCACATCCGAGACTCCGAACTATCTTCGGTACATCAAAACACATAAACTCATAATATAACCGTCTTCTAACTTTAAGCGTGCGGACCCTACGGGTTCGAAAACTATGTAGACATGACCGAGACACGTCTCCGGTCAATAACCAATAGCGGAACCTGGATGCTCATATTGGATCCTACATATTCTACGAAGATCTTTATCGGTCAAACCGCATAACAACATACGTTGTTCCCTTTGTCATCAGTATATTACTTGCCCGAGATTCGATCGTCGGTATCTCAATACCTAGTTCAATCTCGTTACCGGCAAGTCTCTTTACTCGTTACGTAATGCATCATCCCGTAACTAACTCATTAGCTACATTGCTTGCAAGGCTTATAGTGATGTACATTACCGAGAGGGCCCAGAGATACCTCTCCGACAATCGGAGTGACAAATCCTAATCTCGAAATATACCAACTCAACATGTACCTTCGGAGACACCTGTAGAGCTCCTTTATAATCACCCAGTTACGTTGTGAGGTTTGGTAGCACACAAAGTGTTCCTCCGGTAAACGGGAGTTGCATAATCTCATAGTTATAGGAACATGTATAAGTCAGGAAGAAAGCAATAGCAACATACTAAACGATCAAGTGCTAAGCTAACAGAATGGGTCAAGTCAATCACATCATTCTTCTAATGATGTCATCTCGTTAATCAAATAACAACTCATGTCTATGGTTAGGAAACATAACCATCTTTGATCAATGAGCTAGTCAAGTAGAGGCATACTAGTGACACTATGTTTGTCTATGTATTCACACATGTACTAAGTTTCTGGTTAATATAATTCTAGCATGAATAATAAACATTTATCATGAATTAAGGAAATAAATAATAACTTTATTATTGCCTCTAGGGCATATTTCCTTCTAAGTATCGTTTCCTTAGATCATGAGATTGTGCAACTCCCGGATACCGTAGGAATGCTTTGGGTGTACCAAACATCACAACGTAACTGGGTGGATATAAAGGTGCACTACAGGTATCTCCGAAAGTGTCTGTTGGGTTGGCACGAATCGAAACTAGGATTTGTCACTCCGTATGACGGAGAGGTATCTCTGGGCCCACTCGGTAATGCATCATCATAATGAGCTCAATGTGACTAAGGAGTTAGTCACGGGATCATGCGTTACGAAACGAGTAAAGAGACTTGTCGGTAACAAGATTGAACGAGGTATTGGGATATCGACGTTCGAATCTCGGGCAAGTAACATACCGATGGACAAAGGGAATTGAATACGTGATTGATTGGATCCCCGACATCGTGGTTCATCCGATGAGATCATCGTGGAACATGTGGGAGCCAACATGGGTATCCAGATCCCGTTGTTGGTTATTGACCGGAGAACGTCTCGATCATGTCTGCATGGTTCCCGAACCCATAGGGTCTACACACTTAAGGTTCGGCGATGCTAGAGTTATTATGGGAAATTGTATGTGGTTACCAAAGGTTGTTCGGAGTCCCGGATGAGATCCCGGATGTTACGAGGAGTTCTGAAATGGTCCGGAGGTGAAGATTTATATATGGGAAGTCCAATTTCAGTCACCGGAATGGTTTGGGGGGTTATCGGTATTGTATCACGACCACCAAAAGGTGTTCGGAGGTCCACCGGGTGGGGCCACCTGCCCCGGGGGACTTAATGCGCTGAATATGGGAAGGAACTAGCCCCCTAGTGGGCTGGTCCGCCCCCCAAGGGCCCAAGGTGCCTTGGATTTGGAAACCCTAGGGGAGGGGGCGCTTCCACCTTGCTTGGGGGGCAAGTCTCCCCTCCTGGCCGCCGCCCCCCCTCTAGATGGGATCTTGAGGGGCCGCCCCCCTCTCCCCTTCACCCTATAAATAGAGGGGGTGGGAGGGCCGCTGTACCCTTTCCCTTGGCGCAGCCCCTCCCTCCCCAACACCTCCTCCTCCGTAGAGCTTGGCGAAGCCCTGCAGAAATACCACAAGCTCCACCACCACGCCATCGTGCTGCCGGAGCTCTCCCTCAACTTCTCCTCTCCCCTTGCTGGATCAAGAAGGAGGAGACGTCCCCGGGCTGTACGTGTGGTGAACGCGGAGGTGATACGTCTCCGTCGTATCTACTTTTCCAAACACTTTTGCCCTTGTTTTGGACTCTAACTTGTATGATTTGAATAGAACTAAACCGGACTGACACTGTTTTCAGCAGAATTGCCATGATGTTGTTTTATGTGCAGAAAATAAAAGTTCTCGGAATGGCCTGAAACTCCACGGAACATCTTAGAAAAAATAATAAAAAATCCTCGCCAAAGATGAAGACCAGGGGGCCCACACCCTGTCCACGAGGGTGGGGGGCACGCCCCCCCTGGGCGCGCCCCCCTGGGCGCACCCCCCCTACCTCGTGGGCCCCCTGGAGACCCTCCGACGCCAACTCCAACTCCATATATTGGTTTTCGGGGAGAAAAAAATCAGAGAGAAGAAATAATCGCGTTTTACAATACGGAGCCGCCGCCAAGCCCTAATCTCTCTCGGGAGGGCTAATCTGAAGTCCGTTCGGGGCTCCGGAGAGGGGGATTCATCGCCGTCGTCATCATCAACCATCCTCCATCACCAATTTCATGATGCTCACCGCCGTGCGTGAGTAATTCCATCGTAGGCTTGTTGGACGGTGATGGGTTGGATGAGATTTATCATGTAATCGAGTTAGTTTTGTTAGGGTTTGATCCCTAGTATCCACTATGTTCTGAGATTGATGTTGCTATGACTTTGCTATGCTTAATGCTTGTCACTAGGGCCCGAGTGCCATGATTTCAGATCTGAACCTATTATGTTTTCATGAATATATGTGTGTTCTTGATCCTATCTTGCAAGTCTATAGTCACCTACTATGTGTTATGATCCGGCAACCCCGAAGTGACAATAATCGGGACCACTCCCGGTGATGACCATAGTTTGAGGAGTTCATGTATTCACTATGTGCTAATGCTTTGTTCCGGTTCTCTATTAAAAGGAGGCCTTAATATCCCTTAGTTTCCAATAGGACCCCGCTGCCACAGGAGGGTAGGACAAAAGATGTCATGCAAGTTCTTTTCCATAAGCACGTATGACTATATTCGGAATACATGCCTACATTACATTGATGAATTGGAGCTAGTTTTGTGTCACCCTATGTTATGACTGTTACATGACCAACCGCATCTGGCATAATTATCCATCACTAATCCGGTGCCTACGAGCTTTCCATATACTGGTTCTCGCTTATTTACTTTTCTGTTGCTACTGTTACAATCACTACCAAATACCAAAAACATTACTTTTGTTGTCTTTACTTTTGTTACCGTTACCACCACTATCATATTACTTTGCTACTAAACACTTTGCTGCAGATACTAAGTTTCCAGGTGTGGTTGAATTGACAACTCAGCTGCTAATACTTGAGAATATTCTTTGGCTCCCCTTGTGTCGAATCAATAAATTTGGGTTGAATACTCTACCCTCGAAAATTGTTGCGATCCCCTATACTTGTGGGTTATCAAGACCTTTTTCTGGCGCCGTTGCCGGGGAGCATAGCTCTATTCCTTGAGTCATTTGGGATTTATATCTGCTGGACACTATGAAGAACTTGAAAGACGATCGAACTACTATTTTGCCCTCAACTACGAGGGGAGGTAAGGAACTGCCATCTAGCTCTGCACTAGATTCTCCTTCCATTATAAGTAAGCCTGCGACACCTAAACCTGCTACTGCTATGAATTCTGATATGTCGCATGTTATTGATGATGCCACTTCTGCTATGCATGATACTTATGATGAAACTACTTCTATGCTTGATAATACTGTGCCCCTTGGCAAATTTCTCGATGAACAAATTGCTAGGTCTAGAGAAAGAGAAATGATTGAATCTGAATACGATGATGAGAGTGATGATGAAAATATGCCTGCTATTCCTGAGGGTTATCTTTTTGATGCAGAATCTTCTGCAGCTATTTTTGCTTGCCAGGATAGATACGAACTTAAGAGATTGCTAGTTAAATGGAGTAAAGAATCTTTTAGGGATAGAATGAGACCGACCCTGCTTTTGCTACTTCACCTATCTATGTTCCCAATAAGGATTATTATGAATTTTCTGTTGATCCAGATATAATTACTTTGGTTGAATCTGATCCTTTCTATGGCTATGAATCTGAAACTGTTGTGGCACATCTTACTAAGTTAAATGATATAGCCGCCCTGTTTACTATTGATGAGAGATCGTGCTACCTTTATTTACTCAAAATATTTCCGTTCTCATTAAAGGGTGATGCTAAGATATGGTTTAATTCTATTGATCCTGGTTGTGTGCGTAGTCCCCAGGATATGATTTATTACTTCTCTGCTAAATATTTCCCTGCTCATAAGAAACAAGCTGCTTTGAGGGAAATATATAACTTCGTGCAAATTGAAGAAGAGAGTCTCCCACAAGCTTGGGGGAGGCTTCTCAAGTTACTTAATGCTTTTCCTGATCATCCTCTTAGGAAACCTGAAATACTTGATATCTTTTATAATGGACTAACTGACGCTTCCAGAGATTACCTGGATAATTGTGCTGGTTCTCTTTTCAGGGAAAGAACACCGGATGAAGTTGAAATTCTATTGAATAATATGTTGACAAATGAAAATAATTGGGCACCTCCTGAGCCACCTCCAGAGCCAATTACTGAGCCTATTCCTAAAACAACTCCGAAGAAAAGAGGTGTTCTACTTCTCAGTCCCGAAGATATGCAAGAGGCAAAGAAATCTATGAAAGAAAAAGGTATTAAAGCTGAAGATGTTAAGAATTTACCTCCTATTGAAGAAATACATGGTCTTAATTTACCGCCTGTTGAAAAAGTTTATGATCTCAATTCCTTATTCACTGAAGAACCTCTTGATCCCGATATCTCAACACATGTAGTAAAGGTAAATTCTCTCTATAGATATGATAAAGCTGAAGTCCCTCCTACTAAAATTGCTAGTCAGTGCTTGGATAAGTTTGATGACTTTATGTTTAAGCAAGATGACTTTAATGCTTATTTTGGTAGCCAATTAAAATAGAATACCTTTATGATTAAATGCTTGGGTGATTATATGGCTAATATTAGAGGTGAACTTAAACTTGTTAGCAAACATGCTTCTATGGTTACCACTCAAGTAGAACAAGTACTTAAAGCTCAAAAAGAAGTGCTTGATGAAATAAATAGTAAGAAAAATGATTATGCTGTTAGAGTGGCTACTAGAACTGTTAGAATGACTCAGGAACCTTTATATCCTGAAGGCCACCCTAAGAGAATCGAGCAAGATTCTCAGAGAAATAATATTGATGTACCTAGTTCTTCTAAAAGGAAGAAAAAGAAAAATGATAGGACTTTGCAAACTTCTAGTGAACCTATTGTTGAACCACCTGAGAATCCAAATGATATCTCTACTTCTGATGCTGAAACACAATCAGGTGATGAACATGAACCTAGTGATAATGTTAATGAGAATGTTCATGATGATGCTCAACCCAGTAATGATAATGATGTAGAAGTTGAACCTGCTGTTGATCTTGATAACCCACAATCAAAGAATCAACGTTATGATAAAAGAGACTTTGTTGCTAGGAAACATGGTAAAGAAAGGGAACCATGGGTTCAGAAACCCATGCCTTTTCCTCCGAAACCATCCAATAAAAGGGATGATGAAGATTTTGAGCGCTTTGCTGAAATGATTAGACCCATCTTTTTCCTATGCGATTAACTGATGTGCTCAAAACAAATCCTTATGCTAAGTATATGAAGGATATCATTACTAATAAAAGAAAGATACCGGAAACTGAAATTTCCACCATGCTTGCTAATTATACTTTTAAGGGTGGAATACCAAAGAAACTTGGAGATCCAGGAGTACCTACTATACCATGCTCCATTAAGAGAAATTATGTTAAAACTGCCTTATGTGATCTTGGAGCTGGTGTTAGTGTTATGCCTCTCTCTTTATATCGTAGACTTGACTTGAATAAGTTGACACCTACTGAAATATCGTTGCAAATGGCTGCTAAATCAACTGCTATACCTGTCGGTATTTGTGAGGATGTGCCTGTTGTAGTTGCGAACGTTACTATTTTAACGGACTTTGTTATTCTTGGTATTCCCGAGGACAATAGTATGTCTATTATTCTTGGAAGACCTTTCCTTAATACTGCAGGGGCTGTTATTGATTGCAACAAGGGCAATGTCACTTTTCATGTTAATGGTAATGAGCACACGATACACTTTTCGAGGAAACAACCTCAAGTTTATAGTATCAACTCTATTGGAAAAATTCCATCGATTATATTTGGAGGTTTTGAATTTCCTCTCCCTACTGTCAAGAAAAGGTATGATATTCTTATTGTTGGGGATTTTCATATCCACATTGAGATAACTTAGTGTTATTTGAAATTTCTCCAGTTCCGTGTTATTCGGAATGAGTTTGTTAACAAGACTTGATCAACCTTGTTAGTGGGTTCATTTTGATGATCACAAGATGGATGAAACTAGAAGCACAACCTTCTGTACCCTCTTTATATTTTCTGCTATTTAGTAGAAATAAAGCAAAATAGTATTTTTTTTTCTATCTATCTCCTGACTTGTCCGTGTAATATAAAAATATCCCGAAAATAAAAGTCCTCAGAACGCCATGCCAATTTAATATGATTTTTTCGGCAATATTTGAGGATTTACTGTGCAAAAATTACCATGGGGGGAGCTGCCACCTGGCCACGAGGGTGGAGGGTGCGCCCTACCCCCCTGGGCGCGCCCCCTACCTCGTGGGCCCATGGTAGGCCTCCTCCACTTATCTCTGCACCCATCTTCTTCCTCTGTCTCACACAAACACGAAAACCAACTCAAGCACGGGTTCCAGCCCCGGTTGCTGTGATTTTCGATCTCCTTGCTCAAAGCACCTCTCGCAAAACTGCTTGGGGAGATTGTTCCTTGGTATGTGACTCCTCCATTGGTCCAATTAGTTTTTGTTCTAGTGCTTTATTCATTGCAAATTTGTGCTGCATAGGTGACCATGTTCTTGAGCTTGCATGTCAAATTTATATGGTTCCAAGTAGTTCTAATGCTTGATGTAGGCTCTAGGCACTTGTGGGAGTAGTTGCTATCAATTTTATTAAAGTTGGTTTACTTTTATTTGAAGTTAGTAAAAATTTCAGATTGTTTCAGAAAATAATGAAGAGACTTTTGAGGGGCTCATCGAGCCAAAGCTCGAAGGAAAAACAAAAGGAAGAAGAGCAGAAGCCCAAATTTAATTTACCTCGCACCGTGGAGGTCCGGCCATGTGAATGGCCTTCCGATGATTTCTTGAGGAGAGCCGAGATTTATGAGGATTCTATTTATTGATTGAGAATGCTGGCCTCACCGACTTCCTCCGCGACCAACGTCATCAGTATCTCTTACTCACAAATACTTTTGTGCAAAACTTCTATTTTTTCCCTAAGAAATCACCTCCATCAGTAGAGTTTCATTTTTATGACGTTGTTAAGGAGATGCCATTAGCTGAATTTTGCGAGGTTTGCACAATACCCTTTGAGGGCACCTTGGATGAACCACACCGTAACAAAGTAGAAGCTTTTATTAACACTATCACTGTGGGAGAAACCAGGAAGGTTTCTGATGCAAGGATTACTAGCATACATTTTCCTGTTTTACGCTACTTTGCCTTATTTGCTAGTAGTTGCTTGATTGGACGTGGGAACTGTGGAAACCTTAGTGTTCCTGATATTATTATTTTGTTCCATGGTTTATACCGCAATAACTCTTTTAGTATGGGTGGAATTGTTGCTAGACGGTTAAGTCTGAACCGTACTAAGGGCCCTATCTTTGGAGGCATTTATGCTTCGTGCCTAGCTGAATATTTTGAAATACCTATTAGGCATGAGGAGAAGGAAGAAACATCGTTGCCCCGTGCTTATTTAGATTATAAGAGTATGCTAGCGCATGACTTTCTTGTTAAGAGTCGTGAAGGGGAGCTCAAATATAAATTATACTTTGATAAACATCACCCTAAGACTATTATTTTGCCTGCTCCCTCTTTATTTAACTTGTCTGCAGGTCCTCACATTGTTCCGTGGGCGGCCATTCAAGCCTATCGGAATCCTATACCAGCCCCGGAACCGGAGCCACAAGATGAGCCTCCACGACAGTCTGTTTATTCTTAGGATCCAGAGGTGGTTGCCAGCCAGTGGCAGTCAGAGTCTTCTTCATCGCAGTATGACCCCAGCTTCACCTACGGGTATCCGCCAGGCTATCCCTGGCAATAGACCAACTTAGGCCAAAAGCCTAAGCTTGGGGAAGTACGTATTTCCCACCGACATTACATTCATGTTCACACACACTCATTGCTAGATGTCGGTGCTCATACTCTTTCACTGTAATATCCATGCTAGTTTATTTTCCTTTTCCTGCTTTCTTCTGGTGTGTTTAATAAACCTTAAGAAAAAAATAGTAGTAGTTTATTTATTTGCTGTAGTAATCAAAAGGAAACCCCAAAAATATTTCCCGTTCTTCTTTTGCTTGTTGGGAGCTTTCCCGTGTAAATAGTTTTTATTTCTTTTCTTTTCTTTGGCAGTCAGTAGGGGAAGACCATAATTAAATTGTTGAAGTGGCTCTTATATGCATGATTGTTTATTTAACTTAGAGCCCATATTACTTGTCTTCTCTCTTGAGTTGAATGCTTGCAGATTCTAGCTTAGTCCGATGCACGTGCACTCTTATTATTATACACATCGTTCGGTCGTGCAAGTGAAAGGCAATAATGATGATATATGATGGACTTATTGGGATGAGAAAAGCTGGTATGAACTCGACCTCTCTTGTTTTTGTAAATATGATGATTCATCGTTCCTGAGTCGGCTATTATGAAGTAAACATATTTGCAATGACATTTAGAGATTATAGTTGCTTGTGCCATGCTTGATTAGCTATGAGTTATAATGGTTTTACCTTGCGTGCCAACATGCTATTAGAATGATTATGGTGTGGTATGATGGGATGGTATCCTCCTTTAAATGAATTGAGTGACTCGACTTGGCACATGTTCACACATGTAGTTGAATCAAATCAACATAGCCTTCATGATATTTATGTTCATGGTAGATTATATCCTACTCATGCTTGTATTTAGTGTAAATTAATTTTAATGCATGTTTACGACTGTTGTCGCTCTCTCAGTTGGTCGCTTCCCAGTCTTTTGCTAGCCTTCACATATACTAAGCGGGAATACTGCTTGTGCATCCAAACTCCTTAAACCCCAAAGTTGTTCCATATGAGTCCACTATACCTACCTATATGAGGTATTTACCTGCCATTCCAAGTAAATTTGTATGTGCCAAACTCCAAACCTTCAAATGAAATTTTGTTTTGTATGCTCGAGCAGCTCGTGTTTCAATTAGGGATGCCCTTATCTTCCATGCTAGGCGGGCTATTCTCAAGAGGAGTGGACTCCGCTCCTCATTCACGAGAAAATGGTTGGTCACCGGGATGCCCAGTCCCATGCTTTATGCAAACTAAATCGAAATAATTGCAAAAAAAACTCCCCCTGGGACCCGTTGAATGTTGGAGGCACTCGTTGTTTCGAGCAAGCCATGGATTGATGCTTGTGGAGGAGGGGGAGTATAAACTTTACCATTCTATTTGGGAACCGCCTATAATTTGTGTAGCATGGAAGATATTGTCATCTCATAGTTGTTGTGTTGACACCAAAAGTATGCCGCTCAAAATGTTATTCAATCTCTATTTTAGAATCGAGCTCTGGCACCTCTACAAATCCCTTCTTCCCTCTGCGAAGGGCCTATCCATTTACTTTTATGTTGAGTCATCATCCCTCTTATTAAAAGCACCCGCTGGAGAGCACACTGTCATTTGCATTCATTATAATTGGTTTATATTGGGTATGACTTGACTGGATCTCTTTTATCATGAATTACAATGTTTAGTCAGTCCTTGATCTTTAAAGGTGCTCTGAATTTATGTTTTGCGGTCTCAGAAAGGGCTAGCGAGATACCATTTTGTTATATCATGTTATGATTATTTTGAGAAAGTGTTGTCATCCAAGTTTTATTATTATGGCTTGCTAGCTGATTATGCTATTGATATGAGTAATTGTGAGACCTATGTGTTATTGTGAGTATGGTTAGTTCATAGTACTGGCTGAAACTTGAATGCTGGCTTTTCATGTTACAACAACAAGAGCAAACAGAGTTTGTAAAAGTTTTTCTTTTTCTCTTTCAGTTTGTCAACTAAATTGCTTGAGGACAAGCAAGGGTTGAAGCTTGGGGGAGTTGATATGTCTCCGTCGTATCTACTTTTCCAAACACTTTTGCCCTTGTTTTGGACTCTAACTTGTATGATTTGAATGGAACAAACCCGGACTGACGCTGTTTTCAGTAGAATTGCCATGATGTTGTTTTATGTGCAGAAAATAAAAGTTCTCAGAATGACCTGAAAATCCACGGAACATCTTAGAAAAAGTAATAAAAAATCCTCGCCAAAGATGAAGACCAGGGGGCCCACACCCTGTCCACGAGGGCGGGGGGCGCCCCCTGGGCGCGCCCCCTACCTCGTGGGCCCCCTGGAGACCCTCCGACGCCAACTCCAACTCCATATATTGGCTTTCGGGGAGAAAAAAATCAGAGAGAAGAAATCATCGCGTTTTACAATACGGAGCCACCGCCAAGCCCTAATCTCTCTTGGGAGGGCTGATCTGGAGTCCGTTCGGGGCTCCGGAGAGGGGGATTCGTCGCCGTCGTCATCATCAACCATCCTCCATCACCAATTTCATGATGCTCACCGCCGTGCGTGAGTAATTCCATCGTAGGCTTGCTAGATGGTGATGGGTTGGATGAGATTTATCATGTAATCGAGTTAGTTTTGTTAGGGTTTGATCCCTAGTATCCACTATGTTCTGAGATTGATGTTGCTATGACTTTTCTATGCTTAATACTTGTCACTAGGGCCCGAGTGCCATGATTTCAGATCTGAACCTATTATGTTTTCATGAATATATGTGTGTTCTTGATCCTATCTTGCAAGTCTATAGTCACCTACTATGTGTTATGATCCAGCAACCCCGAAGTGACAATAATTGGGACCACTCCCGGTGATGACCATAGTTTGAGGAGTTCATGTGTTCACTATGTGCTAATGCTTTGTTCCGGTTCTCTATTAAAAGGAGGCCTTAATATCCCTTAGTTTCCAATAGGACCCCGCTGCCACGGGAGGGTAGGACAAAAGATGTCATGCAAGTTCTTTTCCATAAGCACGTATGACTATATTCAGAATACATGCCTACATTACATTGATGAATTGGAGCTAGTTCTGTGTCACCCTATGTTATGACTGTTACATGACGAACCGCATCCGACATAATTATCCATTACTAATCCGGTGCCTACGAGCTTTCCATATATTGGTTCTCGCTTATTTACTTTTCCATTGCTACTGTTACAATCACTACAAAATACCAAAAACATTACTTTTGCTGTCTTTACTTTTGTTACCGTTACCACCACTATCATATTACTTTGCTACTAAACACTTTGCTGCAGATACTAAGTTTCTAGGTGTGGTTGAATTGACAACTCAGCTGCTAATACTTGAGACTATTCTTTGGCTCCCCTTGTGTCGAATCAATAAATTTGGGTTGAATACTCTACCCTCAAAAACTGTTGCGATCCCCTATACTTGTGGGTTATCAAGAGGAGGCGTCGTCCGTTCGGCGCTAGATCGGATCTTCCATGATTTGAATCGCCGCGAGTACGACTCCATCATCCGCGTTCTTGTAACACTTCCGTTTGCGCGATCTTCAAATGTATGAAGATGCACTCCCTCTCTCTCTTGTTGCTAGAATCTCCTAGATGGATCTTGGTGATACATAGGAAAATTTTGAATTATTTCTACGTTCCCCAACAGTGGCATCATGAGCTAGGTCTATGCGTAGATTCTATGCACGAGTAGAACACAAAGTAGTTGTGGGCGATGATTTGTTCAATTTGCTTACTGTTACTAGTCTTATCTTGATTCATCGGCATTGTGGGATGAAGCGGCCCGGACTGACCTTACACGTACGCTTATGTGAGACAGGTTCCACCAACTGACGTGCACATGTTGCATAAGTTGGCTAGCGGCTGTCTGTCTCTCCCACTTTAGTCGGATCGGATTCGATGAAAAGGGTCCTTATGAAGGGTAAATAGCAATTGGCATATCACCGGTGTGGCTTTTGCATAGGTAAGAAACATTCTTGCTAGAAACCCATAGGAGCCATGTAAAACATGCAACAACAATTAGAGGACGTCTAACTTGTTTTTGCAGGGTATGCTATGTGATGTGATATGGCCAAAAGAATGTGATGAATGATATATGTGATGTATGAGATTGATCATGTTCTTGTAATAGGTATCACGACTTGCATGTTGGTGAGTATGACAACCGGCAGGAGCCATAGGAGTTGTCTTAATTTATTGTATGACCTGTGTGTCATTGAAAATGCCATGTAATTACTTTACTTTATTGCTAACCGTTAGCCATAGTAGTAGAAGTAATAGTTGGTGAGACAACTTCATGAAGACACGATGATGGAAATCATGATGATGGAGATCATGGTGTCATGCCGGTGAGGAAGGTGATCATGCTGCGCCTCAAATATGGAGATCAAAGGCGCAAGATGATATTGGCCATATCATGTCACTTTATGATTTGCATGTGATGTTTGTCATGTTTACATCTTATTTGCTTAGAACGACGGTAGCATAAATAAGATGATCCCTCACTAAAATTTCAAGAAAGTGTCCCCCCTAACTGTGCACCGTTGCGGAAGTTCGTTGTTTCCAAGCACAATGTGATGATCGAGTGTGATAGACTCTAACGTTCGCATACAACGGGTGTAAGCCAGATTTACACACGTGAAACACTTAGGTTGACTTGACGAGCCTAGCATGCACAGACATGGCCTCAGAACACAAGAGACCGAAAGGTCGAACATGAGTCATATAGTAGATACGATCAACATGAAGATGTTCACCGATGATGACTAGTCCGTCTCACGTGATGATCGGACACGGCCTAGTTGACTCGGATCATGTATCACTTAGATAACTAGAGGAATGTCTATCTGAGTGGGAGTTCATTAAATAATTTGAATAGATGGACTTAATTATCATGAACATAGTCAAAAGGTCTTTGCAAATTATGTCGTAACTTGCGCTTTAGTTCTACTGTTTTAGATATGTTCCTAGAGAAAATTTAGTTGAAAGTTGATAGTAGCAATTATGCGGACTAGGTCCGTAAACTGAGGATTGTCCTCATTGTTGCATAGAAGGCTTATGTCCTTAATGCACCGCTCGGTGAGCTGAACCTCGAACGTCGTCTGTGGATGTTGCGAACATCTGACATACACGTTTTGATGACTACGTTATAGTTCAGTAATGTTAAACGATTTAGAATTGAGGCGCCCATGACGTTTTTTTTTTGAAATGTCGCGGAACATATGAGATGTTCCAAGGGCTGGAATTGGGATTTCAGGCTCGTGCCCACGTCAAGAGGTATGAGACCTCCGACAAGTTTCTTAGCCTACAAACTAAGGGAGAAAAGCTCAATCATTGAGCATGTGCTCAGATTGTCTGAGTACTACAATCATTTGAATCGAGTGGGAGTTAATCTTCTAGATGAGAAAGTGATGTTTCTCCAAAGTCACTGCCACCAAGCTACTAGAGCTTCGTGATGAACTATAACATATCAGGGATAGATATGATGATCCTTGAGCTATTCGCGATGTTTGACACTGCGAAAGTAGAAATCAAGAAGGAGTATCAATTGTTGATGGTTAGTGAAACCACTAGTTTCAAGAAGGGCAAGGACATGAAGGGATACTTCATGAAACGACAAATCAGTTGCTGCTCTAGTGAAGAAACCCAAGGTTGAACCCAAACCTGAGACTAAGTGCTTCTGTAATGAGGGGAACGGTCACTGAAGTAGAACTACCCTAGATGCTTGGTAGATGAGAAGGCTGGCAAGGTCGACAGAAGTATATTGGATATACATTATATTAATGTGTACTTTACTAGTACTCCTAGTAGCACTAGGGTAATAGATACCGGTTCGGTTGCTAAGTGTTAGTAACTCTAAATAAAAGGCTATGGAATAAACGAAGACTAGCTAAAGGCGAGGTGACGATATGTGTTGGAAGTATTTCCAAGGTTAATGTTGTCAAACATCGCACGCTCCCTCTACCATCGGGATTGGTGTTAAACCTAAATAATTGTTATTTGGTGTTTGCGTTGAGCATAGACATGATTGTATTATGTTTATCGCAATACAGTTATTCATTTATGGAGAATAATGGTTACTCTGCTTATTTGAATAATACCTTCAATGGTATTGCACCTAAAATGAAGGTTTATTGAATCTTGATCGTAGTGATACACATGTTCGTGCCAAAAGAGTAATGATAGTACCGCATACTTGTGGCACTGCCATTTGAGTCATATTGGTATAAAACGCATGAAGAAGCTCCATGTTGATGGATCTTTGGACTCACTCATTTTTTGAAAAGATAGAGACATGCGAACCATGTCTATTGGTATATACGCATGAAGAAACTCCATGCAGATGGATCGTTTGGACTCACCTGATTTTGAATCACTTGAGACATGCAAATCATACCACATGGGCAAGATGACTGAAAGGCCTCGGTTTCAGTGAGATGGAACAAGAGAGCAACTTGTTGGAAGTAATACATTTGATGTGTGCAATTCAATGAGTACTGAGGCACGTAGTGAATATCGTTATGCTCTTACTTCAAAGATGAGTTGAGTAGATTCTAAGTATATTTACTTGATGAAACACAAGTCTGAATTATTGAAAGGTTCAAGTAATATCAGAGTGAAGTTCGTCGTGACAAGAGGATAAAATGTCTATGATATGATCATAGAGATGAATATCTGAGTTACGCATTTTGGTACACAATTAAGACATTGTGGAAATTGTTTCACAACTAATACCGCCTCGAATACCATAGTGTGATGGTGTGTCCAAACATCATAGCTGCACCCTATTGGATATGGTGCATACCATGATGTCTCTTATCAAACTACCACTGTCGTTTATGGGTTAGGCATTAGAGACAACCGCATTCACTTTAAATAGGGCACCACGTAATTCCGTTGAGATGACACCGTATGAACTATGGTTTAGAGAAACCTAAGCTGTCGTTTCTTAAAAGTTTGGGGCTGCGACGCTTATGTGAAAAAGTTTCATCCTAATAAGCTCGAACCCAAAACGATAAATGCATCTACATAGGACACCCAAAATAGTTGGGTATACCTCCTATCTCAGATCCGGAAGCAAAAGTGATTGTTTTTAGAAACGGGTCCTTTCTCGAGGAAAAGTTTCTCTTAAAAGAATTGAGTGGGAGGATGGTGGAGACTTGATGAGGTTATTGAACCATCACTTCAACCAGTGTGTAGCAGGGCACAGGAAGTTGTTCCTGTGGCGCCTACACCAGTTGAAGTGGAAGCTAATGATAGTGATTATGAAACTTCGTATCAAGTCACTACCAAACCTCGTAGGTCGACAAGGACGCGTATTGCTTCAGAGTGGTACGGTAATCCTGTCTTGGAAGTCATGTTGCTAGACAACAATGAACCTACGAGCTATGGAGAAGCGATGGTGGGGCCGAATTCCGACAAATGGCTTGAGGCCATAAAATCCGAGAGAGGATCCATATATGAAAACAAAGTGTAGACTTTGGAAGAACTACTTGATGGTCATAAGGCTGTTGGGTACAGATGGATTTTAAAAGGAAGACGGACAATGATGTTAAGTGTCACCATTAAGAAAGCTCGACTTGTCGCTAAGATGTTTCCCAACAAGTTCAAGGAGTTGACTACGATGAGACTTTCTTACTCATAGCGATGCTAAGAGTCTGTTGGAATTATATTAGCAGTTACTGCATTATTTATGAAATCTTGCAGATAGGATGTCAAAACATTGTTTCCTCAACGATTTTCTTATGGAAAGGTTGTATGTGATACAACCAGAAGGTTTTGTTAATCATAAAAGATGCTAACAAGTATGCAAAGCTCCAGCAATTCTTCTAAGGACTGCAGTAAGCATCTCGGAGTTGGAATATACGCTTTGACGAGATGATCAAAGATTTTGGGTTTATACAAAGTTTATGAGAAACTTGTATTTCCAAAGAAGTGAGTGGGAGCACTATAGAATTTCTAATGAGTATATGTTGTTAACATATTGTTGATCGGAAATGATGTAGAATTTCTAGAAAGAATATAGGGTTGTTTGAAAAGTGTTTTTCAATGGAAAACCTGGATTAAGCTACTTGAACATTGAGCATCAAGATCTATAAGGATAGATAAAAAATGCTTAATAGTACTTTCAAATGAATACATACCGTGACAAGATTTTGAAGGAGTTCAAAATAGATCAGCAAAGAAGGAGTTCTTGGCTGTGTTATAAGGTGTGAGTATTGAGTAAGACTCAAGAGCTGACCGCGGCAGAAGAGAGAGAAAGGACGAAAGTCGTCCCCTATGCTTTAGACGTAGGCTCTATAGTTTGCTGTGTTGTGTACCGCACCTGAAGTGTGCCTTGCCATGAGTCAGTCAAGGGGTACAAGAGTGATCTAGGAATGGATCACAGGACAGCGGTCAAAGTTATCCTTAGTAACTAGTGGACTAAGGATTTTTTTCTCGACTATGGAGGTGCTAAAGAGTTCGCCATAAAGTGTTACGTCGATGCAAACTTTGACACTAATCCAGATGACTCTGAGTAGTAAACCTGATTCGTATATTAGAGCAGTTATTTGGAATAGTACCAAATAGCACGTGGTAGCTGCATCTACAAGTTGACGTAGAGATTTGTAAAGCACACACGGATCTAAAAGGTTCAGACCCGTTGACTAATAACCTCTCTCACAAGCAAGATATGATCAAACCCCATGGGCGTTGTATTCATTACAATCACATAGTGATGTGAACTAGATTATTGACTCTAGTGCAAGTGGGAGACTGTTGGAAATATGCCCTAGAGGCAATAATAAAATGGTTATTATTATATTTCCTTGTTCATTGTAATTGTCTATTGTTCATGCTATAATTGTATTAACTGGAAACCATAATACATGTGTGAATACATAGACCACAATATGTCCCTAGTGAGCCTCTAGTTGACTAGCTTGTTGATCAATGGATGGTTATGGTTTCCTGACCATGGACATAGGATGTCATTAATAACAGGATCACATCATTAGGAGAATGATGTGATGGACAAGACCCAATCCTAAGCAGAGCACAAGATCGTGTAGTTCGTTTTGCTAGAGCTTTTCTAATGTCAAGTATAGCTTCCTTAGACCATGAGATTGTGCAACTCCCGGATACCGTAGGAATGCTTTGGGTGTACCAAACGTCATAACATAACTGGGTGGCTATAAAGGTGCACTACAGGTATCTCCGAAAGTGTCTGCTGGGTTGGCACGAATCGAGACTGGGATTTGTCACTCCATATGACGGAGAGGTATCTCTGGGCCCACTCGGTAATGCATCATCATAATGAGCTCAATGTGACTAAGGAGTTAGTCACGTGATCATGCGTTACGGAACGAGTAAAGAGACTTACCGGTAATGAGATTGAACGAGGTATTGGGATACCGACGATCGAATCTCGGGCAAGTAACATACCGATGGACAAAGTGAATTGAATACGACATTGATTGAATCCCCGACATCGTGGTTCATCCGATGAGATCATCGTGGAACATGTGGGAGCCAACATGGGTATCCAGATCCCGCTGTTGGTTATTGACCGGAGAACGTCTTGGTCATGTCTGCATGGTTCCCAAACCTGTAGGGTCTACACACTTAAGGTTCGGTCACGCTAGAGTTGTTATGGGAAATTGTATGTGGTTACCGAAGGTTGTTTTGGAGTCTCGGATGAGATCCCGGACGTCACGAGGAGTTCCGGAATGGTCCGGAGGTGAATATTTATATATGGGAAGTCAAGTTTCAGTCACCGGAATGGTTTCGGGGGTTATCGGTATTATACCGGAACCACCGAAAGGTGTCCGGAGGTCCACGGGTGGGGCCACCTGCCCCGGGGGACTTAATGGTCTGAATATGGGAGGGAACCAGCCCCCTAGTGGGCTGGTGCGCCCCCCCAAGGGCCCAAGGCGCCTAGGGTTTGGAAACCCTAGGGGAGGGGGGGCGCCTCCACCTTGCTTGGGGGGCAAGTCTCCCCATCCTGGCCGCCCCCTCTAGATGGGATCTAGAGGGGCCGCCCCCTCTCCCATTCACCCTATAAATAGAGGGGGGGGTGGGAGGGCCGTTGTACCCTTTCCTTTGGCGCAACCCCTCCCTCCCCAACACCTCCTCCTCCTCTGTAGAGCTTGGCGAAGCCCTGCAGAAATACCACAAGCTCCACCACCACGCCGTCGTGTTGCCGGAGCTCTCCCTCAACTTCTCCTCTCCCCTTGCTGGATCAAGAAGGAGGAGACGTCCCCGGGTTGTACGTGTGTTGAACGCGGAGGCGCCGTCCGTTCGGCGCTAGATCGGATCTTCCGCGATTTGAATTGCCGCGAGTATGACTCCATTATCAGCGTTCTTATAACGCTTCCATTTGCGCGATCTTCAAAGGTATGAAGATGCACTCCCTCTCTCTCTCTTGTTGCTTGAATCTCCTAGATAGATCTTGGTGATACGTAGGAAAATTTTGAATTATTGCTACGTTCCCCAACAACGGGCTGAGGCAAAATCTCCGCTCGGCTTGCTGATGTTGGCAGCGATAACGCCTGTTGGTGTCGTAACCTCCTTGCAGAGCTGCCATGGTCCTGATCATGTCTCTCCTTGAGCGCCATGTGGAACCCTTGTTTCGGTTCACCGGAACAAGTGACAACGGTGTCACGACGTCGTTCCCTTTATGGAGGCACTGCCTTGGTTGTTCGCGGTGTCCTCAGTGATGGAGTTTGAGGCATCTCAGTTCTTGGTGTGGATTGCCTCTCAGGACATGGGCCTCGAGGGGCGCAATGTATGCCATCGTCGACGCATCTTGCGTGTCTTCTTCTTCAGGTCCGGTTAGGTCTTGCCACCCACTTGCCGACCCCTCTATCCGCTATGTGTTGGGTGGTACATTGATCCAGTCAGTTCTGTATTTGTTGCTGTTATTTGGATGTGTGGTATCAATGAATGTGACTTATGGGAAATGTTGGAATTATGTGGTTCTGCTTTAGTTAATTTAGATGACAGTAATGATGATCTTATGTTGTTATCTGCTGAAGCTCAAACTGATCAGGCTGACAATAAGGCCATCAAGCTCCACTGCATCATTGATGATCAGGCTGCTACATTGCTACTTGATTTAGGCAACTCTCATTAGTTTTCTCGGTCAACAGTTTATTTGTAAGCTACCTCATCAACACCCATTGTATAAAACTGCAGAGCGTGTAACTTGCAGGGGTGAAGTTGGATTGCACACACTAGATTCCCTAATGTACTTGGGCAGCTGCTGGATTTCAATTCACAACTGATTTTAAGATTCTGCCTCTTAAGTACTCCCTCCGTCCGGAAATACTTGTCGCATAAATAGATGAAATTGGATGTATCTAGAACTAAAATATGTCTAGATACATCCATTTTCCCGACAAATATTTCCGGACGGAGGGAGTACTTCGATGGTATTATTGGCATGGGTTGGTTGTTAGCCCGAGGAATGATGAGTGTCAATTGTCATCAAAAGTGGATGTCATTTGATTACAAGGGTGTTTTTTTTGCAAGGTGGGCCACCGGCTAAGTTTTCTTACACTACTATGGAGTTGCAATTTTATTGGCAATGCATGATGCTGACGGTGAATATGAGTTTGTTTTCTGTCACTCCTACTGGTCAACCGCAATTCCTTTAATCGAGGGTGCTAAACCAATCGATATCCAACCTTGTAGATATTCGTCAGAGTTGAAGTCTGAAATTGAAGTGCAGGTGGGTGAGATGCGCAAGTCTGGAATGATAGTACACAGTTTCAATCCCTTCGCCTCACCTTTCATGGTGCACAAGAAGGACCTGGCATGGCGTCTATGTGTCGATTACATACATTTGAACTTATTGACTCTCATGTCCAAGTTTCCTTTACCTGTTATTGATGAACTCTTGGATGAATTGGTAGGTACTCCCTCCGTCCCATAATGTAAGATGTTTTTTAAGTCAAAAAAGGTCTTACATTATGAGACGGAGGGAGTACATCCTAGTTTTCAAAGCTTTATTTGTGAGCAGGTTACCATCAGATTTGGTTGGCCCTAGGTGAAGAGTCCAAAACCGTGTTTCATTCTCACAAAATTGCCACTCGAGTTCAATGTCCCGGCGTTCGGTTAACAGGCGCTCCAGCAACCTTCCAAACAGTTATTTGGAGATGTACACGTGTAACTTTTTTGAATTTTTTAGACATTTAGAAATGTGTTTTATGAAGTGGGTACATATGTAACAAGGGTTCATCCATGTATATTCCGTATAGTTTGCCCAATCTCCCTGGTTTCGACTCCGCCGTTTGACGATCCTAAATTTAAAATGTATGGACGATAAATTCAACATTGCGTACGCAAGCTATGCAACACCAAATCGGCACCATCAGTTTCGTACGAGTGAAATATAAGCACCGTATAAAGTTCAGAATGACCATACCGCAGCTTATATACAACAATATAAAGTTGGGGCAACAAGATCTGAACTAGTCCCATGCATGGAAGCATGTAGACTCGCGTGCACGTGATACATTCTTTTTCATGCTATATAATACATGACCGTCAGATTTCCTATAAAACGAACAGCCTCCATATAACCAGTTATTTTTCCGTGAAAAAAAGTGAATCAAAACAGAAGCATTCTCCGAAAAGAAATAAAAAAGGAAAGAAGCAATTTATTGCAGAAGCTGGCGTCCGACGTCACCGATCCGCGCCTCCCCCGTCCCAGCCAATCGCAGCGCGCCTCGCACCCCAACCCTAACGCTATAAAACCCGAGGCGCCGCCCCGGGTTCTCCTCCCACCCCACCAAATCCCCAGTCCAGTCCCCACCTCTCGAGAGGGTTTAGAAGCTTCCAGACCTCCCCCAAAGGCGAATCGGCGATGAGTTCCACCGGAGCAGGCGTCGCCGGCCGCGGCAAGGCGAAGGCGACCAAGTCGGTGTCGCGGTCGTCCAAGGCCGGGCTCCAGTTCCCCGTCGGCCGCATCGCGCGCTACCTCAAGGCCGGCAAGTACGCCGAGCGCGTCGGCGCCGGCGCCCCCGTCTACCTCTCCGCCGTCCTCGAGTACCTCGCCGCCGAGGTAACCTAGACATCATCGATCCCCCTTCCCTAGTCGATCGGCGCCCGCCCGATCTCGTGCGCCTCGCCCCGCCTCGCCCGATCGTTCGTTCGTTATCCGCGATTCGAATCGGATTGGGGTTTGATTCGATGGTTTCCGTTGTCGATTGATGCGTACGCAGGTGCTGGAGCTGGCCGGGAACGCGGCGCGGGACAACAAGAAGACCAGGATCGTGCCGCGGCACATCCAGCTGGCGGTGCGCAACGACGAGGAGCTGAGCAAGCTGCTGGGCTCGGTGACGATCGCCAACGGCGGCGTGATGCCCAACATCAACCAGGTGCTGCTGCCCAAGAAGGCCGGGCCCAAGGGGGATCTGGGCTCGGCCTCGCAGGAGTTCTGAGCCCGCGCGGCTTCAAGGCGAGGAAGGGGAGGCCGTCCTGTCATGTGATGTTCATCTGAAGTTGTGGGTTGGGGTGTTTCGGGAGTCTGAAACTCCCGATGGAAAAAAACCTTGGTGTCTTCTCAACTCTGTCGTGGTTGAGTGAATGAGTCGATCGATCGGTAGAAGAGGAGAGGAAATATATACTCCTATGTGGTTTCTTATATGCGAACATATATATGTTGCTCAGTTGTCTTTTATGATTGATATGGTTCGGTTGTTTGAATGATTGAATGAATTCGCTGTGAAATTTTAGTTACAAGAATCTGACTAGTCTTCGTCTGAAAGAAATGATAATCTCGCCGTGGAAATAAAACCGCTCCTCTTAGCCCAGTGGAAACAAAACAGCATCAAACGCTGTTCTTTCAGGCGATTGAACATAACTCTTAAGTTGCAGAAGTTAATTATCTCTCTTGATATTATTTTGCCACCACGAAGAACTGATTTCACCATTGAGAATGGGATTGTTGTGATGTCTGATTATCAAAATAAAATACAGAAAAATGCTGTCCATATATATATCTGTGGCTGCAACTGCAGTGTCTGAATTAGCCCCCCCCCCCTGAATATATCTCTGATTGCTGGTAATTTTTCCAAGATTGGTTGATGATTTAGTTTGGTTTGATCATCCGAACGAATGAATTCCCAGGGGCGGCCTAGTTTCAAGAATCTGATTATTACTCTTCGTCCAGAGGAAACAGAAGAGCAGTAAAATGCTGCTTGCACGAACGAATGTTGTTCTTGGCATTCTCTCCATTGACTTCTGTGCTAGTGATCAGCAATTTGTTTCACCATTCGATTCTTCTCATCACAGTAAAAAGAGAATGTCTGATTAACAAAATGAAAAAGATTACAAAAATGCTATACATCAACAGCTTTGCCTGCAATGCCTGAATTACACACCCTGATCAGTAAAGAATCAACTTGCTTGCTGCTCGTGAAGTGTTGATCGATGGGTTACTTCTTGCCGCTAAGGATGTTGGCCCTCATGGTCTCCAGCTCTGCCATGTTGGCCTCGACGCCGGCGAAGGACGGCTCCGGGATCGGCTCCTCCACCATCTGCGACAGCCTCACGAGGCTCCTGCAGGCCAGCACGGCGCGCGCGTCCATGCTCTCCATGGCCCTCAGGTAGAGGCACTGCGACGCCCGGGCGGCCTGCGTCCTCAGCTCGTCCGAGTTGGTCGGCCCCAGCAGGCAATGCCCCACGACCCGCAGCGCCGGCTGGAACAGCTCCCACGGCATGGGCACCCTCCGCCACTTCTCCTCGCCGCTCTCGGCGGACGCGATCCGAGCCTTGTCGTCGCTGCGGTGCTTCCCCGTCCACGCGACGCAGAACTCGCAGAAGTCCATCTTGGAGGAGAGCGGCATGAGCCCGATCTTGGCGTGGTAGAGCTCCAGCACCGCGCCGACGATGCGGCCGCGGCGCGTGGCGCGAATGCTGCCGTGCGGCTCCAGCGCGGGGGAGAGCTCGGCGACGTCGGGGTCGTCGGCCTTGCCCGTCTTGGCCGCCGGCGCCGCGGACGCGGGCTTGATCGCCTCGTGGTACACGCTGGGCTTGGCCATGTTGGGCAGCGCCACGGTCTCGGCCTCCCCGGCGCCCCGCTGCGCCACGGCGTGCGCGTACAGCGTGAGGAGCACGGCCTCGAACCCGGCGAGCGGCTTGCGGGAGACGGCGCGGGACATGTACACGCCCGCGAGGGTCGGCACGAAGCGCAGCACCGCGAGCTGGAGCGCCGGGAGGCCGGACTGGAAGGTGCCGTAGAGCCAGCCGCAGAGGGCGTCCTGGCCGGCCCCCGAGCCCGCGCCGCGGAGGCGCCCCGTGACGGCGCGGGCGACGCCGTCGTCGTGGAGGAGCGCGGCCGCGGGGTCGCCGGCCGCGGCGAGGGAGTCCGGGAGCGCGCGGCCCAGGATGGCGGCGAGCGAGTCGACGGCGGCCTTGGGGCTCTGGATCGCCTGTGGCGCGGCGGACGACATCGTCGTGGGCAGCAATGCAGACAGGAGGACGAGGCGGAAGAGGCCGGCGTCGTCGACGTGCGGGACGTGTGGCTCGGTGCGATGGAAGGGAAGGGCCGAAAGAGGAGGCGAATGGATCGGAGGAGGTTTGAGCGGGCGGGGCGCTATGGCTTCAGCTTTGACCCGGTTCGTACGCTCAACGCGAGCAAATCAAGGGAAGGGCGTGGAGGCTGGGCACACCCGCCATTCACGCATGCAGACGAGTCTGTGCATGTCATGTGTGCAGTTTGCAACGCAGAAATTTTGGAGGGAACTCCTTTGGAATCCGTTTGCAACCTACTCCTCGAATCTTTCAAAAAAAGGGCGGGTGGGGGTACATATGGCATTTACTACACTTTTTTTCGCACATTTCTAAGTTTTTTTTAAGAATCGGATTTATTATAAAAGTTCACCGAAAATAAAAAGTATCTCAAACATAACAAAAATTACATCGAGATTCCAAGACCATCAAACGACCACTACTGTTGCCATAACAAGCTGGCGACGCGCCGATGTAGCCCTACCGGAGCTGGCTTGACCCTGTCGATGACAGTCAGGACGTCTTCGTGCATGTGCCTCTAAGGACCAGCGTTCTAGAGTCACAATCGTCGTGGAGCCATATGACGAGAAACCCTAACCACACAATCCGAAGGAGATGACAGCAACATACGCCAGATCTCTATCGACTACGTCTGTCGGTGTCAAAACCGGCGGATCTCGGATAGGGGGTCCTGAACTGTGCGTCTAGGCGGATGGTAACAGGAGACAAGGGACACGATGTTTTACCCAGGTCCGGGCCCTCTTGATGGAGGTAAAACCCTACGTCCTGCTTGATTGATATTGATGATGTGGGTATTACAAGAGTAGATCTACCACGAGATCAAGGAGGCTAAACCCTAGAAGCTAGCCTATGGTATGGTTGTTGTTCGTCCTACGGACTAAAGCCATCCGGTTTATATAGACACCGGAGAGGGCTAGGGTTACACAGAGTCGGTTACAATGGTAGGAGATCTACATATCCGTATTGCCAAGCTTGCCTTCCACGCCAAGGAAAGTCCCATCCGGACACGGGACGAAGTCTTCAATCTTATATCTTCATAGTCTTGGAGTCCGGCCGATGATGATAGTTCGGCTATCCGGACACCCCCTAGTCCAGGACTCCCTCAGTAGCCCCTGAACCAGGCTTCAATGACGACGAGTCTGGCGCGCATATTGTCTTCGGCGTTGCAAGGCGGGTTCCTTCTCCGAATAATTTATAGAAGATTGTGAACACCAGGATAGTGTCCGGCTCTGCAAAATAAATTCCACATACCACCGTAGAGAGAATGATATTTACACAAGTTCAATCTGCTGACGTATTTGGTGGCGTGACGTCACACCACTACCAAGCCTTTACTCGAATCGTTTTTATTGTACCACCTCAGCATGTTTAGCGAAGCGGTTTCCTTGGCACGTCTTGTCGAAGCAGAGATCGTGTTCCCCTTATTCCGGGATTCTCATCAATACGGACGTGGGTAACCCAACCGCGCCCGTTGCCACGCCCCCTCCATCGAAGGCGGGTTCCAAACGGTCACGGGGACGGCTCTTGGTATTCTCTCTCTTTATAATGAGACCAAGGCTCGTTCTTTTTCTTCAATTCTCAATCGAATCCGCCCCTCGCCCCGAGTTCCAACACCCAGGGCTCCAGATTCGGGTACTTTCGACCTTCGACAATGTCCGGCTCCGACCTACGAGGCCGGTGGATGCCCTCCTCTGTCACGGAAGAGGACGTGCTAAAGCTGAGAGACGCCAGGTACTTAACCTACGAGATTTCGCATAGGTTGCCTGCCCGAGGGCAAGTTATTCCTACTCCCGAGCCCGGCGAGAGCGTCGTGTTTGTGTCTCACCTCCGTCGGGGTTTAGGCTTCCCGATGGATCCCTTCATGAGGGGGCTCATGTTTTACTATGGGTTGGAATTCCATGACTTGGCTCCGGAGTCCGTCCTCCACATCTCATCATTCATTGTCGTCTGCGAAGCCTTCCTCCGCACTACCCCTCACTTCAGCTTGTGGCTCAAAACCTTCAACGTGGAGCCGAAGATGATTGAGGGGCATCAGGCAGAATGCGACGTGGCGGTTATAAGCAAGAGGGTCGATGCTCCATGGCCCGAGGGCTCTTTTCAGGAGGAGCTCGGCTTATGGCAACAGGAGTGGTTCTATATCATCGCTCCCAGGGGCAGCAGGCAGAGGCCGCCGCCCGTCTTCCGCCCGGGCCCTCCACAACGGCTGACGTCATGGGTCAACAAGGGGCTCGACTGGGGGCCGTCCAAAGACGTACCCCTGTTGTAGGGCCGGATTCGAGGCCTCCAGGAAAGGGAGATCAATATGGTTGTTGTGGCACAGGTTATGCTGATTCGGCGCCTTCTGCCCTTCAAACGTCGCCCCCTCCGCCTGTGGGAATTTAATCCAGAGGGGCCACGGGCTCTCCAACACTTCATGGGTTTGACACCCGTGGAGATATACAAACTGTTCTTCGGATCGCAAGAGATGCGTCCGGACTTGACCGAGGATGCTGGCCTAAGCTGCAATCGCCCGGATACTCTAGTAAGTAGCCCTGTGTCCAGACACATTGTCCATTTATTTATCATGGGTTTGCCTTTTAACCAGCTATCCCTTGGACAGGAGTGGATAGCGCAAGCAAAACTGATACGGTGTCCGGCCCCCCTCCCTGAGACCACGACGGATCCCGTGTTAATCAAAATGTTGGAGGTTGCACCTTCGGAGGAGGGCGAAGGGGGGCACAGGGAAACTACCACCTCTGCCAAGGAGGCTTTCAGTAAGGGGGGAATCGAGAGTCCCTCCTTCCAGGGGGAGAAGAGGATCGCTTCCGAAGACCCGGAGGCCAAGGCCTCAAAGCGGGGGAAAAAATCTGCACCGGAAGGTCCTGTGCCGGGAAGAGCCCCGGCAGCACTGTCTTCTCAGAGGAATCAGCCCTCCAGCGAGCCGTAAGTAAAAAGGGGGAATTTTGTAATAGGGGACACCCCTGCTTTATTTCTAAGGGTAACCGAAGTTTTCACCTTGTAGTTCGGATCTCAGCCCATCTCAGCAGAGCTCATCTTTGGGGGACCTTCGTCCGGAGATGATGGAGAGCGAAACGCCTCCATCTGCCGCCCCGTCGGGCGGGGCGGATGACCCTGAGGTGTCGTCACGGAGGGTCTCCCCGAGTCCGGCGGGGCCGGGGAGTTCGGCGCCCACTGGAGTACGGCCGGTGGAGCTGCCGGATTTGCTCAAGAGGGCGTCTATCTCAGAAGATCACCGCACATTAGTGAGTATGGTGATTGAAAGGTTCTCATCTGCCGAGAGCGGGTTGCATGAGGCCGTCGGAAGTTTGCTGACGGGGCTTGAGGTACGCAAAAAATGACATACCTTTTGACAATTTTGCACATGGAGTGCGCCCTGTATAGATAGTAGCCCCTGAGACTTGGTATGCTGTCAAAAGCGACTGCGTGCCGAGGATCATAATCTCAGTTATAGAATGTCGCCTTTTCTATGCAAGTGGCGGAACGTTCGGTGGCCAGCCGGACTGATGGAGTTGCCGAGCTGAAGCGGCAACTTGACGTTGCGGATGCGGACATCGCGCTGGTCAATAAACGACTTAACGAGTCACAAGGTAGGTGGTTGCTCCGCGGTCACCTAGTAAGGGAGCTGATGCCCGTTCCTTACAATTTGTATGCTTGATGCAGATGGTGCCGTTGCTGTGGAAGACCTTCGAGCAGAGCTCGCTCGAGCCAAGGAGCAAGCCAGGAAAAGTGATGCGGCTGCCTCGAAGGCAGCGGAAGAGCTAAAAGCCGAAAAGGCTGCTCACTGCCGAAGCAGGGAGGAGATGGCGGAATGGCCGTGAAATTAAAAGATGCTACCGACCGCTATGAGGTTCTTGAAAGAGAACGCCGAGTGGAGCAAGAGGACCTAAAGAAGGCCGCCGCCGAAGCCAAGGATGCCCGTAGTGCGATGCAGGCTATGAAGGAAGAACTGCGTCAAGCCGGAGACATTGTGGCTGGAAAGCCCTTTCTGCTGCGTAGGAAGTTCACGGATCCGAAGTATGCTCAGTTGGGCCAATTGTGTGGTGCGGAGGATCCTTATCTGGATTTGGCGGCGAGTGCGGCGGACGCAGTCGTGCACTTCCGAAGCCAGAAGGATCACGAAATGGAAGAGCTTTTCTGGTCTCAATTCCATAGTCCGGAGCGTCCACTTCCGTTGACTTATCGGCTGGCTGAGTGGGCTGAGCTGAATAGATTGTCCGGACTTGCCATGACGGATGTGGTCGCTCATCTGTGGCCGGAAAGGCCCAAGACTGAGAGTTATTTTGGCTTGCTGCAGCAATTCCTTGGGGTGGTGCCGCATATCGAGGCGATGAAGCGGTCGACATGCATAGAAGGTGCACGGATGGCTCTTGCCCGTGTTAAGACATACTGGCGGAGATGGATGCCACCGCTGTTGCATCCCGGGGTTCGGACAAAGGCCGATTACCCGCCGAGCACTATTTTGAGGAAGTCCTGCAGGGCGCTCGTTTAATAGAGTCGCAGTGCTCGAAAGATGTTATGTTCAAATGACGTGTATGATTTGTGAGATCATGTTTATAATGCAATAGCTTTTTATACTTGTGCGTTCAAGTATTGAACTATCTCCTGTGCGGCCGTATATGTATGTATAACCTGAAAGATGGCAGTCTTTGGCTTCAGCCCCCACGCACATGGTGCGGGGGTGTTTGCAAAAAGAAAAGCGCTTTTTCACACTTAATCCAACGTCTTGGTCCTTTGAAGGAGGTGATAGCGTAGCAAACTAGGCAACCTGACTATAATGCTTTATCACTTTCACTTAGCCATAGGAGTTCGGAGGTGGGGCTACTATATAGCCCCTAGAGGCATCGCGCTTCTCCGAACTCGGGGTGCGTATGTGCCTGACCGGGAAGCAGTCCTTCGTCAAAGTGGAGGAATTCTAAACAATCCAGTGGTCGATCGAGTGGTTGACCAGTCTCTCGCTATATCATGACAGTCAGTTTTCGGCTTTTTCTACTGAGGTGCTCGCCCGACTGAACCGGGGCACAATCGCAGTAGTTCTCCTGGTGCCGCGTTAGCCGATGGAGCGGAACGTAAGGCAGAAAAACACAGGAGCCAGGCAAACCCAACATTTGACCAAAGACATGATTCGGAGCTGATGCATATAAGGCCTAACTCGAGACGCCGAGCTCTCCGTGAGGTGTTCGGTCTTTATGATACCGGGCAGAACAATGCCCTAAGCCCCTAGTGTCCAGGTACGGGCGGGAACTTCTGACGCGGCCGATGCCAAAACGCCAGCCTCCTCCTCGGTTATGGTAAGAAACCGGGGGATGTGTATCAACAAGAGACAGTAAGAAAGGTTTACGCAGGGTCTTAATCTGAAAAGAATCCTTGTAACGGGTCCCTGCTGCACGTCTGCGCCTGTGTCTCCGTTGTGCTGTATCCTGGACGGGTGTAGCACGCGCTTCATCTGTAAAGGAGAAGAACTTAGTTTGGAAAAATATCGTGCAAAAGGTGTAGTTAAAATAAAGTATGATGAATTTGAGCTTTATTGGTTCTCATTGTTTATACGTGCAGCCCCTTGTAAAGGGGTATGCGGCGGTGAAGCCCCTTGTTTATTTATGCTGGACTCGTCTAACCGTGTCCAAGGTCTGAATGACCTGTTTTTAGGGTTTTGACCAGCAAGGTCGGATTAGTGTGCGGCTGTCAACGCAGTCTCACGTTTTCCATGGTCGAGGAACACTCACATTTACCCTTTGCTGAGATTATGCCGTATGGACCAGGCATTTTAAGCATAAGAGACGCGTAATGCGGTATTGCGTTAAAGCGGGCGAATGCTTCGCGTCCCAGTAGTGCTTGATAGCTACTTTTGAATGGGGCGATATGGAAAATGAGCTTTTCGCGACGGAGGTTGTCGGATGAACCGAACACGACCTCTAGTAGTACAGAGCCTGTACATTTGGCGTAAAGGCCAGGCGTCACTCCTTTGAAGGAAGTGCTGCTATGGTGAATTTCGGTAGGGTCTATCCCCATTCTGCGAACGGTGTCCTGGTATAGCAGGTGCCGCACTATGTTTCTGTGTTACCACATGAAGCGAGTTCACTGTTTTGACTTCTAGTGGGAAAGTCTTCTGTTTTTCGGCGTGCTGCTTGTGGGGTTCGTCGTCTTCGCTTGGTGTGTCGAACCCCTTGCGTTCGGCGTTAAGTCGGCCGGATTGCTTGAAGACCCAACAATCTCTGTGGGTATGGTTTGCAGGCTTCCCGGGGGTACTATGTATTTGACATACCCTATCCAAAATTTTGTTTAGGTTGGATAGCTCGTCACTGTTGTCCTTGAGGGGCAGTGTTTTATTATTCGGCCGAGAGCTTTTGAATCCGGTGTTGACCGCCGTGCTATTTGGGCCATTTTCCTTATTCCGGCGTTGATCTTTTCTGCGTTGTGATTTCCCATTTCCATCCCTGACTTCTGATGTACTCGGGTCGCTGGTGCTGCATCTAGCCAGCCAGCTGTCTTCCCCCGCGCAAAAGCGGGTCATGAGGCTTGTTAGTGCGGCCATTGTTCTTGGTTTTTCCTGGCCGAGGTGTCTGGCGAGCCATTCATCTCGGACGTTGTGCTTAAAGGCTGCTAAGCTTCGGCGTCCGGACAGTCGACTATCTGGTTCTTTTTGGTGAGGAACATGTTCCAGAATTTTCGTGCTGACTCTCCGGGCTGTTGAGTTATGTGACATAAATTGTCTGCATCCGGAGGGCGGACATAAGTCCCTTGAAAATTTGCTCGAAACGCATCCTCGAGCTCCTCCCAACTTCCAATGGTATTTTCTAGGAGGCTTTTGAGCCAATGCCGAGCTGGCCCTTTGAGCATGAGGGGTAGGTATTTTATGGCATGGAGATCGTCTCCTCTGGCCATATGTATGTGTAGGATATAATCCTCAATCCAGACTCTGGGGTCTGTTGTTCCGTCATATGCCTCTATGTTGACAGGTTTGAATCCCGCTGGAAATTCATGGTCCAGTACCTCATCGGTGAAACATAGTGGGTGTGTGGCGCCCCTGTATTTAGGTGTGCCGTTGTCTTCAAACACTCGGCGGGTTGTATTGCTCCCTGGAGTCTTCTTTTTTGGCCCGTAGATGGACCTGACCGGGCCATCTTTTTTGCGAGGATCTTTATGTGGATCGTGTGCCGGCTTGTGTGCGGCGCCCCTTGCCGCTCTTAGCCTGTCATCTGGTCGTCTATCCGGCCAGGTGACGTCTTTGTTTTTTGACTGTGGGGGCTCTACGGCCTCCTCGTCAAATTCAGGCAACAACTTGCGCTTCGGGTAGCTCTTCGTCTGGTGACTATTGCCGTATTTACCTGCGGTATTGAGTACTTTGCTCCATCTCATTCTGAGTGCGTCCTCCGCTGTTTTGAGCTTCCGCTTTTGCTTCTTCAGACTTCTTGCAGTGGCGATGAGCCTTTTATGAAGGTTCTTATGCTCCGGTGGTTTGTCGGGCGTGAGATCGTCTGGACTATTGTTTTCGCTGGGGATGGGTTGCTTGTCCAATCCATCCTGTTCGGATGGTTGCTTGGTGGCATGTTCGTCGTCCACCGCTTCACCCTGCTCTAAGGCTGGGTCAGTATGGGTGCCGTTGCTATCAAGGCGGGACTTCGGGTGGCGCTTGCGTCGCCATTTTGGTTGTTTGTTGGGGGAGTTGTCCTTTGCCACGTCCCGTTGTTCCTCGTTGTTGCTTCCTTTTGGTGTATCCACCATGTATATGTCTTATGATGAAGTGGCTTTCCAGTGCCCAGTAGGCGCTGGTTTTTGGTCGTCTCCGGCATCGTCGTCCATGCCGTCGATGTCTTCGGAGTCGAAGTCTAGCATGTCGGTTAGATCGTCGACAGTGGCTATTAAGTGGGTGGTGGGTGGGCTTTGAATTTCTTCGTCGTCCGTATCCCAACCGTCCTGTCCGCAGTCCGACCAGGGCTCTCCTGATAACGAGAGATATTTTAGCAAACTCAAGATGTCGCCGAAAGGTGAGTGTTGAAAGATGTCCGCAGCGGTGAACTCCATGACCGGCGCCCAATCGGATTCGATTGGAGGGGGCGCGGGAGATTCGGAGTCCGGCGAGGAGTCCGGCACCTCGGACTCACGAGCTTCATGAGGGACAAGGTCAGTGTTCGGCTCTAACACCGTAGAGGTTGCAGCCCCCGAGGCGGTGTCTAGCCACCCGTCCTCGATCTGCGCAGCCGGCTCCGAATTGAAGATCGGAGCGGACTCGTGTGCGGCCTCCAGGCTACTGTCCGGCTGCAGAGCTAAGTCATGCCCGTCGTGATAGTGCGGCGCGCTCGGCTGTGGCTCGAATCCATCGAAGATCAAGTCCCTGCGGATGTCAGCCGTGAAGTTCAAACTTCCAAATCTGACCTGACGGCCAGGGGCGTAGCTTTCGATCTACTCCAGATGGCCAAGCGAATTGGCCCGCAGTGCAAAGCCGCCGAATACGAAGATCTGTCCGGGGAGGAAGGTCTCACCCTGGACTGCGTCGTTGTTGATGATCGAAGAAGCCATCGAGCCTATCGGTGACGACACAGAGGAACTCTCAATGAAAGCACCAATGTCGGTGTCAAAACCGGCGGATCTCGGGTAGGGGGTCCCGAACTGTGCGTCTAGGCGGATGGTAACAGGAGACAAGGGACACGATGTTTTACCCAGGTTCGGGCCCTCTTGATGGAGGTAAAACCCTACGTCCTGCTTGATTGATATTGATGATGTGGGTATTACAAGAGTAGATCTACCACGAGATCAAGGAGGCTAAACCCTAGAAGCTAGCCTATGGTATGATTGTTGTTCGTCCTACGGACTAAAGCCATCCGGTTTATATAGACACCGGAGAGGGCTAGGGTTACACAGAGTCGGTTACAATGGTAGGAGATCTACATATCCGTATTGCCAAGCTTGCCTTCCACGCCAAGGAAAGTCCCATCCGGACACGGGACGAAGTCTTCAATCTTGTATCTTCATAGTCTTGGAGTCTGGCCGATGATGATAGTTCGGCTATCCGGACACCCCGTAGTCTAGGACTCCCTCAACGTCCAAACGGACGAACTCGAGGACGATCGAAGTCCAAAAGACAAACTTGAAGAGAAAGCATCGTCCCGAGCGCCGCACCTGCGAGAACTAAAACAAATCCTAACCAAAACTGCTAACCGGAGCGGAGGCACCGGGATTCCCCTCCCTGCCATCGGCCACCGGAGCGACAATGGGAGGGAATGTGAATCCATGGGCTTGCGTGGGGAAAGTTTGCCTTAGCCACCTAGGGTTAGGGGAGAAAACGAGAGGCAGGCATAATACTCTGCACCTTGATCATCCTAGTATTCTCCCGGGGAAGAAAAGAGCTCCTATCTATAATTTCATTATTGACAAGTTTAAGGCTGAATTGAATAGTTATAAAGCCAATAGACTCTCTCATGTGGGTAGTCTTAACCTAATTAAACTAGAGGATATCCTGCTCATTGCTGCTGGAATTGGTTGATGAAAAATTGGGCTGATAATATGAGAAACAAAATTAATAATACATATGACTTATTATATTTAATTATGTATAGTTGTAATAATATTTATTGAATATAAGTAAAACAACTAAATAGAAAATATTTTTTCATGCATGGTTGAATGTTGTGGTGGTATTTTCTTGTGCATGGTTGCATGTTGAGGTGGGCCTTATCCCATTCATAATTGTATGATGAGGTGACATATTTGTATGTTAAGATAAACAAGTTTGTGAGGATGAACCTCTTAGGTATACATGATATGTTTCCGCTTCTTTACTTGTTTACTCTATGTTCTCATTCTTGTGAGCAAGGGTACTATAGCCAAACTAACGACTATTGTTCATATGTTCTTGTGGATAGGGATTCAGAAAGACAATGCTTCTAAACATCTTTGTCTTCGAGCTTAGGAAGAATTTTTTGAACCCATGCGTGAAACAAATTTGGGTGTAATGAACAAATCCCTTGTGGCTATGGCTGCATGGCGAGTTATCAAAGATCCTTCCTCCTTAGATGCTGTAATTATGAAAGCCAAAAAAGTTCAACACATTTCTGTTTGCAAAGCCCGTAATCTGGTCCTAAATCTACCTTTTGGGCTTTTGTCTTTAAAATCCTTTCTTAGATGCTTGATTCATGTCACCTCCAAATTACTACTGGTAACTCTAGCATCAAGTCTAGTCCTTGGTGCAAGGACTAGAAGCATATGCATAATCATTTGAGATCTGATCTGGAGAGACCTTGTCCAAGCGCAGTGGTCTAGACAACCTAATGCCAAATGTTGGGATGATGAGAAAATTAGTTATTTATTTGATGAGTCTTTGGAAAATGATATTTTGAATGCTCTCATTGTTAGTGCAAAACTTTAATGATGTCATTTGTTGGACTCATGCTCATAATGCAGATTGTACTACCAAAAGAGCATACAAAACTTTCTTGTAGTATGGTCAGAATCCTTCACTGACTCACAACAAGGTTGCTATAGATCTGGAAGTTGACATTCTTAACCAGATTTGTAAGAACAAAGTTATTACTCTTGGAGTAAAAAACTCTGCTTGGCATCATATAGAAGGGCTACCTCTATAGTTTAAGGGCCTCTAGTATTCAGAACGCATAACAAAAAGAATGTTACAGGTGTGGGCAAAATGAAACCGACTCACATCTCTTCTTTCATTGTAATTTGCAAGGTTGGTTTGGTTTAATTATGGTCTCAGAACTGATTCTCTAGATCCTACAGTTTATCCCTCCTCCATCATTCAGTTTATCATGTATCCTTTACACTTTTGATTTAAATCTAGCTATTGTTTTCTCTTTGCTCTGGAGTATTTAGAAAACTAGAAATGATGTACTTTTCAAGAAGAAAACTTGGAGGTCTCCACTGCATGGTCTCATGCCACAAAATCACTGCTAAATGTAAGTTTAGAAGTGGCTCTAGAAGAATAATGCACAACCCTTGCAAAGCCTTCTACTAAAATTACTCCATGCACAAATCTACCAACCACAAGTTACTTGACACATGTGCACACGACTCTTAATCCTTTTATGGCAGGGAATGTAGCCACCTTTGTACTATTTTCTCAAAATCCATGTTCTCAACACTCTATTCATTCAAGTGGTGAAGTCGATGTGATTTCAGTTTTGCAGGCAGAAGCAATGGGTTTACTCCTTGCATCTTTCGTTGTCAAGTCCTTGGGCTGGAGACATATTTCCTTCTATTTGATTACAGAACCTTGGCAGATGCAGCAAAAGCGAAGAAATTGATTGACAATCCAGGACATTGGTTGATTAGACCCATTTTTCGTGGATTCTACGGCCATGCTTCTTGCCTAAGCGCTTTCAAGGCCGCTCACATCCATAGGGCCCAAAATCAGTTAGCTCACCCCTTACCAAAAGGGCATACGTTCTTGTGTACATCTTCTACTTGCTGCTCTTATATTTACAATAAAGCTTCTCGATGTTATTTCAAATTGGCTTATGAAACCATTGGCTTTCCTTTGGTAAAGATCCTCTCGGTACACTGTTTGGTGCTCGTACCCCTCCCACTCCCTCGGCCAACACCTCATATCCATGTACACCCCTATTTAATTCTTGAGGGGAATGTAAGAGTTTTCCATTTTATCTACTCTTTTTTTGCAACAAGGCTAGCACGATGCAATTAGGGGCGGACCTAATGGGGGGAAAACATGATGTCTTTAGTTCTATCTTTAGTATTTCTTACTTAGAGTTTTTTTGTCTCTGTGTGTGTTTGGGTGGGGGGGGGGGTTCTTACTTAGAGTTATTATCATATAATGTACACAAATAAAACATGTACTGACAAAAACTATTTCGACCCAATGAACATGGGTGTGCTCGTGTGTAACTTTGTAGCAGTGGCACCTTATAAAAACATCGCCACTTGTGGTAATATTTTTTCATGAAAGGTTTTTGTTGTCCAATCATGGAGAGATAATATTTTTTTACATGACTATGCACTATGTAAACTCAACATATAAAAGACCCCAAGTTTTTTATCGAGTGACTAAAGAAGTACAAACTCATTTCTTTTGATTTTTGGTTGAGCTACAACATGTGTAACACTAGTAGACTTGGTCTACCTGCCAGTCTCGCATTATTCGTATTTCCGGGCTCGGCCACTAAATAGGCTAGTGTATATCATATTCCCGATGGCTAAGGGTTTTTACATTTCCATTCCATAAGGGGCACGTGACTCTTTGGATTAGAGGATCTCTCCCCTTAGGATATTTTTCGCGAACAACCTTTTGGATCAATAGAACTAGAACACCAATTTATTTATGAATTACATTCTTACACCAGATTTCTGACAAGATATCAGACCTAATAGAATGTTTCATTTGTGTCTTACGTACAACTCACTATTCTCATATTCTTGGATTTTTATGTCAATCATTCAATGAACCATGTCTACAAATTCGCGTTTTTTGTTTCCTGTAGGATTCAAAAGGCATTTACATTCTAATCCTTTTTTTTGTATTTGCGTAGTTATTGGTATCTACACTTACACACTTGTAAAAATAACTTGTGCAAAACTTGTGTGTCCCAACTTCAAATTCAAGAATGATAAAGCGCTTAATTAGTACCCAGTTGAGCAATTGGGATGACCCATTTTTCTTGTGTTCAGTTCCATTATCGTGGTTTAAGGCTATGTACATAAGGGAATCCAAACGAGTGTCAAGTGCGAACATGGTTTGTACTTAAATACGGATATCGGTGATTTGTGAAGGATCTTATGAAAAACATGTTAGTATACATTTAGACTTTACAATTGTGTTCTTACTTTCATATGGAAATAAATATTTAGAAGCAATATATAACGATAGTTAAATATTGGTTTTCCTCATAGAATAGGCGGTTTATGCTTGCCACACATCATTACTATAGGTCGATTGCAATACTGATATTTTGTGACAGGGTTAAGGACATCTCCAACGCCAACCCTCAAAATGCCCGCATACATCCTGACATGACTAAGGGCATCTCCAACACCCACCAACGCCCGCATAAGTCCAGACGTAGTTTGTCATCCAACGCGAACCTATATTTGTCCATGGACATGTCCGCTTGTCTGAATTCCCGCAAACTGGGGGAAGGTTTGCGGGCATCCGGACCTCTGACACCCTTGACCCACTCGAATCCCCTTACCGGGTCATTTTTCTTCCACTTCGCCCTGCCCCCCTTGCCTTGCATCTACACCCTCTTCAAGTCCTCATCCACCGCCACTAATGTACCTCTTCGGCCACCGCCCAGGCATTGTCGGATGCCCGTAGCCCCCACCCATGTGCATGCCCGCCTTAGACTTGTTGGAAATATGCCCTAGAGGCAATAATAAAATGATTATTATTATATTTCCTTGTTCGTGATAATTGTCTATTATTCATGCTATAATTGTATTAACCGGAAACAGTGATACATGTGTAAATACATAGACCACAACATGTCCCTAGTGAGCCTCTAGTTGACTAGCTCGTTGATCAACATATGGTCATGGTTCCTGACTATGGACATTGGATATCATTGATAACGAGATTACATCATTAGGAGAATGATGTGATGGACAAGACCCAATCCTAAGCATAGCACAAGATGGTGTAGTTCGTTTGCTAAAACTTTTCTAGTGTCAAGTATCAGTTCCTTAGACCATGAGATTGTGTAACTCCCGGATACCGTAGGAGTGCTTTGGGTGTACCAAACGTTACAACGTAATTGGGTGACCATAAAGGAGCACTACAGGTATCTCCGAAAGTGTCTGTTGGGTTGGCACGAATCGAGACTAGGATTTGTCACTCCGTATGACGGAGAGGTATCTCTAGGTCCACTCGGTAATGCATCATCATAATGAGCTCAATGTGACTAAGTGGTTAGTCACGGGATCATGCATTATGTGACGAGTAAAGTGACTTGCCGGTAACGAGATTGAACTAGGTATTGGGATACCGACGATCGAATCTCGGGCAAGTAACGTACCGTTTGACATAGGGAATTGCATACGGGAGTACTTGAATCCTCGACATCGTGGTTCATCTAATGAGATCATCATGGAACATGTGGGAGCGAACATGGGTATCCAGATCCTGCTATCGGTTATTGGCTGGAGAGCTGTCTCGGTCATGTCTGCGTGATTCCCGAACCCGTAGGGTCTACACACTTAAGGTTCGATGACGCTAGGATTATTAGGAAGACCTGTATGTGATTATCGAATGTTGTTCGGAGTCCCGGATGAGATCCCGGACATCATGAGGAGTCCCAGAAAGGTCCGAAGATGAAGATTTATATATGGGAAGTTGTCATACGGTCACCGAAAAAGTTCGGGGGCATACCAGTATTGTACCGGGGCCACCGGAAGGGTTCTGGGGGTCCACCGGGAGAGGCCACCTCTCCCGGAGGGCTTCGTGGGTTGTATAGGGAAGGGAACCAGCCCTTAGAGGGCTGGGCGCCATCCCCCTTGGGCCCATGCGCCTAGGGTTGGGGGGGAACCCTAAAGGGGGCGCCCCCCTTGCTTGGGGGGCAAGTCCCCCCTGCCCCCTCTAGATCTCATCTAGAGGGTGCCGGCCCCCTTCCCCCTCCTCCTATAAATAGAGGGGCGAGGGAAGGGCTCCAGGAACACACATAAGGCATAGCCCCTCCCCTCCCCAACACCTCTCCTCCTCCGTAAGAGCTTGGCGAAGCCCCGCTGGAGTACTGCCTCTCCATCACCACCACGCCGTGGTGCTGCTGTTGGAGCTCCTCTTCCTCAACCTCTCCCTCCTCCTTGCTGGATCAAGGCACAGGAGACTTCACCGGGTTGTACGTGTGTTGAGCGCGGAGGTGCCGTTGTTCGGCGCTAAGATCGGAGTCCACCGCGATCTGAATCGCTTCGAGTACGACTCCCTCATCCATGTTCTTGTAACGCTTCCGTCTCGCGGTCTTCATGGGTATGAAGATGCACTTCTCTCTCTCGTTGCTAGTTTCTCCATAGATTGATCTTGGTGATGCGTAGAATTTTTTTATTTTCTGCAACGATCTCCAAAAGTGGCATCATGAGCTAGGTCTATGCGTAGTTTCTATGCACAAGTAGAACACAATTTTGTTGTGGGCGTAGATTTTGTCAATTTACTTGCCACTACTAGTCTTATCTTGTTTCGGCGGCATCGTAGGATGAAGTGGCCCCGACTGACCTTACACGTAATCTTACGTGAGACAGGTTCCACCGACTGACATGCACTAGTTGCATAAGGTGGCTAGCGGGTGTCTGTCTCTCCCACCTTAGTCGGATCGGATTCGATGAAAAGGGTCCTTATGAAGGGTAAATAGAAATTGGCATATCACGTTGTGGTTTTGGCGTAGGTAAGAAACATTCTTGCTAGAACCCTATAGCAGCCACGTAAAAACATGCAACAACAATTAGAGGACGTCTAACTTGTTTTTGCAGCATATGCCTTGTGATGTGATATGGCCAAAAAGGATGTGATGAATGAAATATATGTGATGTATGAGATTGATCATGTTCTTGTAATAGGAATCTAGACTTGCATGTCGATGAGTATGACAACCGGCAGGAGCCATAGGAGTTGTCTTTATTTATTGTATGACCTGCGTGTCACTGAATAACGCCATGTAATTACTTTACTTCTTTGCTAAACCGTTAGCCATAGTAGTAGAAGTAATAGTTGGCGAGACAACTTCATGGAGACACGATGATGGAGATCATGATGATGGAGATCATGGTGTCATGCCGATGACGATGATGATCATGGTGTTGGGGAACATAACAATAATTCAAAATTTTCTACGCATCACCAAGATCAATCTATGGAGATTCTAGCAACAAGAGAGGGAGAGGATGAGTGTATCTTCATACCCTTGAAGATCGCGATGCGGAAGTGTTACAAGAACGCGGTTGGTGGAGTCGTACACGCAGCGATTCAGATCGCGGTCGATTCCGATCTTAGCGCCGAACGGACGGCGCCTCCGCGTTTAACACACGTACAGCCCGGGGACGTCTCCTCCTTCTTGATCCAGCAAGGGGAGAGGAGAAGTTGAGGGAAAACTCCAGCAGCACGACGGCGTGGTGGCGATGGAGCTCGTGGTTCTCCGGCAGGGCTTCGCCAAGCACTATGGAGGAGGAGGAGGTGTTGGAGGAGGGAGAGGGCTGCGCCAGGGAAGGGGTGCGGCTGCCCTCTCTCTCCCTCACTATATATAGGGGGAAGGGGGGTGGAGGAGACAACCTAGGGTTCCCTAGGGGAGGGGTGGCGGCCACAGGGAAAACCCTAGATGGGTTTGGGCACCCCCACCCCTAGGAAACTTGCCCCCCAAGCCGGGAGGGGCGGCTGCCCTAGGGGAGGCGCCCCCACCTCTCCTAGTTACGTTAGAGGGGTTAGGAGGGGCGCACAACCCCTTAGTGGGCTGGTGTGCCCCCTCCCCTTGGCCCATAAGGCCCCCCAACGCTTGCCGGGGCCTCCAAAACACCTTTCAGTCATGCTGGTCGTCACCTGGTACTCCCAGAACAATTCCGGACTCCAATACCCTTCGTCCAATATATCGATCTTCACCTCCAGACCATTCCGGAGTTCCTCGTCATGTCCGGGATCTCATCCGGGACTCCGAACAACCTTCGGTAACCACATACTATTTCCCATAACAACTCTAGCATCGCCGAACCTTAAGTGTGTAGATCATACGGGTTCGGGAACCATGCAGACATGACCGAGACGTTCTCCGGCCAATAACCAACAGCGGGATCTGGATACCCATGTTGGCTCCCACATGTTCCACGATGATCTCATCGGATGAACCACGATGTCGGGGATTCAAGCAATCCCGTATGCAATCCCCTTTGTCAATCGGTATGTTACTTGCCCGAGATTCGATTGTCGGTATCCCAATACCTCGTTCAATCTCGTTACTGGCAAGTCACTTTACTCGTTCCATAATGCATGATCTCGTGACTAACTACTTAGTCACATTGAGCTCATTATGATGATGCAATTACCGAGTGGGCCCAGAGATACCTCTCCATCACACGGAGTGACAAATCCCAGTCTCGATTCGTGCCAACCCAATAGACACTTTTGGAGATACCCGTAGTGCACCTTTATAGCCACCCAGTTACGTTGTGACGTTTGGTACACCCAAAGCATTCCTACGGTATCCGGGAGTTGCACAATCTCATGGTCTAAGGAAATGATACTTGACATTAGAAAAGCTCTTAGCAAACGAACTACACGATCGTGTGCTATGCTTAGGATTGGGTCTTGTCCATCACATCATTCTCCTAATGATGTGATCTCGTTATCAATGACATCAAATGTTCATGGTCAGGAAACCATAACCATCTATTGATCAACGACCTAGTCAACTAGAGGCTCACTAGGGACATGTTGGGGTCTATGTATTCACACATGTATTACGGTTTCCAGTTAATACAATTATAGCATGAACAATAGACAATTATCATGAACAAGGAAATACAATAATAACCATTTTATTATTGTCTCTAGGGCATATTTCCAATAGTCTCCCACTTGCACTAGAGTCAATAATCTAGTTCACATCACTATGTGATTGTAACGAGTCCAACACCCATTGAGTTTGATTATATCTCGCTTGTGAGAGAGGTTATTAGTCAACAGGTCTGAATCTTTCAAATCCATGTGTGCTTTACAAATCTCTATGTCATCTCCTAGATGCAGCTACCATGCTTTATTTGGAGCTATTCCAAATAACTGTTCTACTATACGAATCCGGTTTACTACTCAGAATAATCCGGATTATTGTCAAAGTTTGCATCGGCGTAACCCTTTACGACGAACTCTTTTACCATCTCCATAATCGAGAAAATTCCTTAGTACACTAGTTACTAAGGATAACTTTGACCGCTGTCCTGTGATCCATTCCTGGATCACTCTTGTACCCCTTGACTGACTCATGGCCAGGCACACTTCAGGTGTGGTACACAGCATAACATACTATAGAGCCTACGTCTAAAGCATAGGGGACGACCTTCATCCTTTCTCTCTCTTCTGCCGTGGTCTGGTCTTGAGTCTTACCCTATACTCACACCTTATAACACAGCCAAGAACTCCTTCTTTGCCGATCTATTTTGAACTCCTTCAAAATCTTGTCACAGTATGTGTTCATTTGAAAGTACTATTAAGTGTTTTTGATCTATCCTTATAGATCTTGATGCTCGATGTTCAAGTAGCTTAATCCAGGGTTTCCATTGAAAAACACTTTTCAAATAACCCTTTATGCTTTTCAGAAATTCAACATCATTTCCGATCAACAATATGTCAACAACATATACTCATCAGAAATGCTATAGTGCTCCCACTCACTTTTTTGGAAATACAAGTTTCTCATAAACTTCGTATAAACCCAAAATCTTTGATCATCTCATCAAAGCGTATATTCCAACTCCAAGATGCTTACTCCAGTCCTTAGAAGGATTGCTGGAGCTTTGCATACTTGTTAGCATCTTTCAGGATTGACAAAACGTTCTGGTTGTATCACATACAACCTTTCCTCAAGAATATCGTCAAGGAAACAATGTTTTGACATCCTATCTGCAAGATTTCATAAATCATGCAGTAATCGCTAATATAATTCCAACAGACTCTTAGCATCGCTACGTGTGAGAAAGTCTCATCGTAGTCAACTCCTTGAACTTGTCGGAAAACATCTTAACGACAAGTCGAGCTTTCTTAATGGTGATACTTACCATCATTGTCCGTCTTCCTTTTAAAATCCATCTGTACCCAACAGCCTTACGACCATCAAGTAGTTCTTCCAAAGTCTATACTTTGTTTTCATACATGTATCCTCTCTCAAATTTTATGGCCTCGAGCCATTTGTCGGAATCCGAGCCCACCATCGCTTCTCCATAGCTCGTAGGTTCATTGTTATTTAGCAACATGACCTCCAAGACAGGATTACCGTACCACTCTGAAGTAGTACGTGTCCTTGTCGACCTACGAGGTTTGGTAGTGACTTGATCCGAAGTTTCATGATCTCTATCATCATCTTCCACTTCAACTAGTGTAGGCGCTACAGGAACAACTTCCTATGCCCTGCTACACCCTGGTTGAAGTGATGGTTCATTAACCTCATCAAGTCTCCACCATCCTCCCACTCAATTCTTTCGAGAGAAATTTTTCCTCGAGAAAGGACCCGTTTCTAGAAACAATCGCTTTTGCTTCCGGATCTGAAAATAGGAGGTATACCCAACTGCTTTGGGTGTCCTATGAAGATGCATTTATCCGCTTTGGGTTCGAGCTTATCAGGCAAAACTTTTCACATAAGCGTCGCAACCCCAAACTTTTAAGAAACGACGGCTTAGGTTTCTCTAAACCATAGTTCATACACTGTCATCTCAACGGAATTACGTGGTGCCCTATTTAAAGTGAATGTGGTTGTCCCTAATGCTTAACCCATAAATGATAGTGGTAATTTGATAAGAGACATCATGGCATGCACCATATCCAATAGGGTGCAGCTATGACGTTCGGACACACCATCACACTATGGTGTTCCAGGCGGCATTAATTGTGAAACAATTTCCACAATGTCTTAATTGTGTACCAAACACGCAACTTAGATATTCATCTTTGTGATCATATCATAGACATTTCATCCTTTTGCCACGACGATATTCAACTTCACTCTGAAATTACTTGAACCTTTCAATAATTCAGACTTTTGTGGCATCAAGTAAATACACTTGGCATCTACTCAAATCATTTGTGAACTAAGAACATAACGATATCCACTGCGTGCCTCAACACTCATTGGACTGCACACATCAAAATGCATTATTTCCAACAAGTTGCTTTCTTGTTCCATTTCACTGAAAATGAGGCCTTTCAGTCATATTGCCCATGTGGTATGACTTGCATGTCTCAAGTGATTCAAAATCAAGTGAGTCCAAACGATCCATCTGCATGGAGTTTCTTCATGCGTATATACCAATAGACATGGTTCGCATGTCTCAGTCTTTTCAAAAACGAGTGAGTCCAAAGATCCATCAACATGGAGCTTCTTCATGCGTTTTATACCAATATGACTCAAATGGCAGTGCCACCAGTATGTGGTACTATCATTACTATCTTATATCTTTTGGCATGAACATGTGTATCACTATGATCGAGATTCAATAAACCATTCATTTTAGGTGCAAGACCATTGAAGGTATTATTCAAATAAACAGAGTAGACATTATTCTCCTTAAATGAATAACTGTATTGTGATAAACATAATCCAATCATGTCTATGCTCAACGCAAACACCAAATAACAATTATTTAGGTTTAACACCGATCTCGATGGTAGAGGGAGCGTGCGATGTTTGATCACATCAACCTTGGAAATACTTCCAACACATATCGTCACCTCGCCTTTAGCTAGTCTCCATTTATTCCGTAGCCTTTTATTTCGAGTTGCTAACACTTAGCAACCGAACCGGTATCTATTACCATGGTGCTACTAGGAGTTCTAGTAAAGTACACATTAATATAATGTATATCTAATATACTTCTGTCGACCTTGCATGCCTTCTTATCTACCAAGTATCTAGGGTAATTCTGCTCCAGTGACCGTTCCCCTTATTACAGAAGCACTTAGTCTCGGGTTTGGGTTCAACCTTGGGTTTCTTCACTAGAGCAGCAATTGTTTTTCCGTTTCATGAAGTATCCCTTCTTGACCTTGCCCTTCTTGAAACTAGTGGTTTCATTAACCATCAACAATTGATGCTCCTTCTTGATTTCTACTTTCGCGGTGTCAAACATCGCGAATAGCTCAAGGATCACCATATCTATCCCTGATATGTTATAGTTCATCACGAAGCTCTAGTAGCTTGGTGGCAGTGACTTTGGAGAAACACCACTATCTCATCTGGAAGATTAACTCCCACTCGATTCAAGTGATTGTAGTACTCAGAAAATCTGAGCACATGCTCAATGATTGAGCTTTTCTCCCTTAGTTTGTAGGCTAAGAAACTCGTCGGAGGTCTCATACCTCTTGATGTGGGCACTAGTCTGAAATCCCAATTTCAGCCCTTGGAACATCTCATATGTTCCGCGACGTTTCAAAAATCGTCTTCGGCGCCTCAATTCTAAACCGTTTAACATTACTGAACTATCACGTAGTTATCAAAACATGTATGTCAGATGTTCGCAACATCCACAGACGACGTTTGAGGTTCAGCACACCGAGCGGTGCATTAAGGACATAAGCCTTCTGCGAAGCAATGAGGACAATCCCCAGTTTACGGACCCAGTCCACATAATTGCTACTATCAACTTTCAACTAAATTTTCTCTAGGAACATATCTAAAACAGTAGAACTGAAACGCGAGCTACAACATAATTTACAAAGACCTTTTGACTATGTTCATGATAATTAAGTTCATCTAATCAAATTATTTAATGAACTCCCACTTAGATAGACATCCCTCTAGTCATCTAAGTGATACATGATCCGAGTCAACTAGGCCGTGTCCGATCATCACGTGAGACGGACTAGTCATCATCGGTGAACATCTTCATGTTGATCGTATCTGCTATACGACTCATGTTCGACCTTTCGGTCTCTTGTGTACCGAGGCCATGTCTATACATGCTAGGCTCGTCAAGTCAACCTAAGTGTTTTGCATGTGTAAATCTGGATTACACCTGTTGTATGTGAACGTTAGAGTCTATCACACCCGATCATCATGTGGTGCTTCGAAACAATGAACTTTCACAACGGTGCACAGTTAGGGGGGAACACTTTCTTGAAATTTTAGTGAGGGATCATCTTATTTATGCTACCGTCGTTCTAAGCAAATAAGATGTAAACACATGATAAACATCTCATGCGAATCATAAAGTGACATGATATGGCCAATATCATCTTGCGCCTTTGATCTCCATCTTGAGGGATGACATGATCACCTTCGTCACCGGTATGACACCATGATCTCCATCATCGTGTCTTCACGAAGTTGTCTCGCCAACTATTACTTCTACTACTATGGCTAACAGTTTAGCAATAAAGTAAAGTAATTACATGGCGTTATTCAATGACACGCAGGTCATACAATAAATTAATACAACTCCTATGGCTCCTGCCGGTTGTCATACTCATCGACATGCAAGTCGTGATTCCTGTTACAAGAACATGATCAATCTCATACATCACATATATCATTCATCACATTCTTTTTGGCCATATCACATCACATAGCATACCCTGCAAAAACAAGTTAGACGCCCTCTAATTGTTGTTGCATGTTTTACGTGGCTGCTATGGGTTTCTAGCAAGAACATTTCTTACCTACGCAAAAGCCACAACGGTGATATGCCAATTGCTATTTACCCTCATAAGGACCCTTTTCATCGAATCCGATCCGACTAAAGTGGGAGAGACAGACACCCGCTAGCCACCTTATGCAACAAGTGCATGTCAGTCGGTGGAACCTATCTCACGTAAGCGTACTTGTAAGGTCGGTCCGGGCCGCTTCATCCCACAATGCTGCCGAATCAAGATAAGACTAGTAACGGTAAGCAAATTGAACAAATCATCACCCACAACTACTTTGTGTTCTACTCGTGCATAGAATCTACGCATAGACCTAGCTCATGATGCCACTGTTGGGGAACGTAGCAATAATTCAAAATTTTCTACGCATCACCAAGATCAATCTATGGAGATTCTAGCAACAAGAGAGGGAGAGGATGAGTGTATCTTCATACCCTTGAAGATCGCGATGTGGAAGCGTTACAAGAACGCGGTTGGTGGAGTCATACACGCATCAATTCAGATCGCGGTCGATTCCGATCTCAGCGCGGAACGGACGGCGCCTCCGTGTTCAACTCACGTACAGCCCGGGGACGTCTCCTCCTTCTTGATCCAGCAAGGGGAGAGGAGAAGTTGAGGGAAAACTCCAGCAACACGACGGCGTGGTGGCGATGGAGCTCGTGGTTCTCCGGCAGGGCTTCGCCAAGCACTATGGAGGAGGAGGAGGTGTTGGAGGAGGGAGAGGGCTGCGCCAGGGAAGGGGTGCGGCTGCCCTCTCTCTCCCTCACTATAGATAGGGGGAAGGGGGGTGGAGGAGACGCCCTAGGGTTCCCTAGGGGAGGGGTGGCGACCACAGGGAAACCCTAGATGGGTTTGGGCGCCCCCACCCCCTAGGAAACTTGCCCCCCAAGCCGGGAGGGGAGGCGCCCCCACCTCTCCTAGTTACGTGAGAGGGGTTGGGAGGGGCGCACAACCCCTTAGTGGGCTGGTGTGCCCCCTCCCCTTGGCCCATAAGGCCCCCCAACGCTTGTCGGGGCCTCCGAAACACCTTTCGGTCACGCTGGTCGTCACCTGGTACTCCCAGAACAATTTCGGACTCCAATACCCTTCATACAATATATCGATCTTCACCTCCGGACCATTCCGGAGTTCCTCTTCATGTCCGGGATCTCATCCGGGACTCCGAACAACCTTCAGTAACCACATACTATTTCCCATAACAACTCTAGCATCGCCGAACCTTAAGTGTGTAGACCCTACGGGTTCGGGAACCATGCAGACATGACCGAGATGTTCTCTGGCCAATAACCAACAGCGGGATCTGGATACCCATGTTGGCTCCCACATGTTCCACAATGATCTCATCGGATGAACCACGATGTCGGGGATTCAAGCAATCCCGTATACAATCCCCTTTGTCAATCGGTACGTTACTTGCCCGAGATTCGATCGTCGGTATCCCAATACCTCGTTCAATCTCGTTACCGGCAAGTCACTTTACTCGTTCCGTAATGCATGATCCCGTGACTAACTGCTTAGTCACATTGAGCTCATTATGATGATGCAATTACCAAGTGGGCCCAGAGATACCTCTTCGTCACACGGAGTGACAAATCCCAGTCTCAATTCGTGCCAACCCAACAGACACTTTCGGAGATACCCGTAGTGCACCTTTATAGCCACCCAGTTACGTTGTGACGTTTGGTACACCCAAAGTATTCCTACGGTATCCGGGAGTTGCACAATCTCATGGTCTAAGGAAATGATACTTGACATTAGAAAAGCTCTTAGCAAACGAACTACACGATCTTGTGCTATGCTTAGGATTGGGTCTTGTCCATCACATCATTCTCCTAATGATGTGATCCTGTTGTCAATGACATCCAATGTCCATGGTCAGGAAACCATAACCATCTATTGATCAACGAGCTAGTCAGCTAGAGGCTCACTAGGGACATGTTGTGGTCTATGTATTCACACATGTATTACGGTTTCCAGTTAATACAATTATAGCATGAACAATAGACAATTATCATGAACAAGGAAATACAATAATAACCATTTTATTATTGTCTCTAGGGCATATTTCCAACACATGGCGCCCCGAAGATGGAGATCAAAGGAGCAAAATGTCAGCTACATTCACTTTAAATAGGGCACCGTCTACGGTGTCATCTCAACGGATTTAGATGGTGCCCTATTTAAAGTGAATGTAGCTGTCATTTTGCTCCTTTGATCTCCATCTTCGGGGCGCCATGTGTTGGAAATATGCCCTAGAGGCAATAATAAAATGATTATTATTATAATTCCTTGTTCGTGATAATTGTCTATTATTCATGCTATAATTGTATTAACCGGAAACAGTGATACATGTGTGAATACATAGACCACAACATGTCCCTAGTGAGCCTCTAGTTGACTAGCTCGTTGATCAACAGATGGTCATGGTTTCCTGACTATGGACATTGGATGTCATTGATAACGAGATCACATCATTAGGAGAATGATGTGATGGACAAGACCCAATCCTAAGCATAGCACAAGATGGTGTAGTTCGTTTGCTAAAGCTTTTCTAATGTCAAGTATCAGTTCCTTAGACCATAAGATTGTGTAACTCCCGGATATCGTAGGAGTGCTTTGGGTGTACCAAACGTCACAACGTAACTGGGTGACCATAAAGGCGCACTACAAGTATCTCCAAAAGTGTCTGTTGGGTTGGCATGAATCGAGACTGGGATTTGTCACTCCGTATGACAGAGAGGTATCTCTGGGCCCACTTGGTAATGCATCATCATAGTGAGCTCAATGTGACTAAGTGGTTAGTCACGGGATCATGCATTATGTGACGAGTAAAGTGACTTGCCGATAACGAGATTGAACAAGGTATTGGAATACCGACGATCGAATCTCGGGCAAGTAACGTACCGTTTGACAAAGGGAATTGCATACGGGATTACTTGAATCCTCGACATCGTGGTTCATCCGATGAGATCATCGTGGAACATGTGGGAGCCAACATGGGTATCCTGATCCCGCTATTGGTTATTGGCCGGAGAGCTGTCTCGGTCATGTCTGCGTGATTCCCGAACCCGTAGGGTCTACACACTGAAGGTTCGATGATGCTAGGGTTATTAGGAAGACTTGTATGTGATTACTGAATGTTGTTCTGAGTCTCGGGTGAGATCCCGGACGTCATGAGGAGTTCCAGAATGGTCCATAGGTGAAGATTTATATATGGGAAGTTGTCATACGGTCATCGGAAAAGTTCGGGGGCATACCGGTATTGTACCGGGGCCATCGGAAGGGTTCCCGGGGTCCACCGGGAGAGGCCACCTCTGTCGGAGGGCTTGGTGGGCTGTATAGGGAAGGGAACCAGCCCTTATAGGGCTGGGCGCCACCCCCCCTTGGGCCCATGCGCCTAGGGTTGGGGGGGGGGAAACCCTAAAGGGGGCACACCCCTTGCTTGGGGGGCAAGTCCCCCCCCCCTTGGCTGCCGCCCCCCTCTAGATCTCATCTAGAGGGGGCCGGCCCCCTTCCCCCTCCTCCTATAAATAGAGGGGCGAGGGGAGGGCTGCAGGAACACACATAAGGTGCAGCCCCTCCCCTCCCCAACACCTCTCCTCCTCCGTAAGAGCTATGCGAAGCCCTGCCATAGTATTGCTTCTCCATCACCACCACGCCGTCGTGCTGCTGTTGGAGCTCCTCTTCCTCAACCTCTCCCTCCTCCTTGCCGGATCAAGGTGCGAGATACGTCACTGGGCTGTACGTGTGTTGAACGCGGAGGTGCCGTTGTTCGGCGCTAAGATCGAAGTCCATCGTGATCTGAATCGCTTCGAGTACGACTCCCTCATCCACGTTCTTGTAACGCTTTCGTCTCGCGGTCTTCAAGGGTATGAAGATGCACTCCTCTCTCTCGTTGCTAGTTGCTCCATAGATTGATCTTGGTGATGCATAGAAATTTTTTATTTTCTGCAACGATCTCCAACAAGACTATGCAGCAATCCACCGCCGCTTCTAGGTACCCTCCACCCCCTGCCGACGGCACCCATGGCGGGCACCACGCCTGACAGGTGTTCGGTCAAATGCCATTGAGCTTTTTTGTTGACCTTCTTGTTGTTTTTCCTGAGTAAGCATGATGGCGAGCGGGGGGGGGGGGGGGGGGGGTTACTCCGTGGTGGAGAATGAGTTGGTGTGCAATGCATGGAAGATCATACATATGGACTTTGTAGGCATGAGGCAAGGGGGGCTCGACCTTTTGGCATTACATGCATGCTTTGTTTCATGAGCAAAAGCACTCCGCGACCTACCGACATGCACGTGATCCGTGAACATAATGTTAAGTCGCTAGCACATCGGTGGTACACCATCCCCGAACCCATCATGAAGTTTTGCGGTGTGATTGCACAAGTGGAGGTAAGGTGGTCACGGGGCTCACAAACCATTGATATCCTAAGTTTGCTTCTTCTTGTTCTACATGTTGGTCAATTCATTGATTCACTCAATGTTAAAATTTGATAATCATCACATTGTGTAGCCCGAACTCTCTGCCATATTGTACCACATGACCGAGGGTAGGCCATTTATGTTCATACATCGTTGGATGAAACTCAAGGGGCATAGTGGGTGAGAAAACATATGCGGATTCTGACTCGAGTATTGTTGAATTTGGAATCGATGAATACAAAAAACTTATTGAACATCCGGGTTATGTCGGATGTAATATTTACATTTGTAGTATTGTTGTACTAGGGATATTTGCATGCTATTTATGGATGAAATGTGCTACTGTATGTGATTATTTTGAGTGTTGCGGACTTCAGAAAAATAAAACATAGACAGATGTTTACGGGATAGGGTTGGATGGCCGGCTCCGGTATCCATGTCCGCGGGCGAGTCTGGACTAGTCTGCAAACAAATAGTGTATCTGTTTTGAGGGTCGGCATTGGAGATTTCCTAAGGTAATATATATTAAAGTCGTTCAATTATAGTAAAACCATCCTTACAATAACAAAAACGAAAATAACACCAGCTCCTTTGGGGTATATCGACGTTGTCTTCCTCACGCTCAGCGGCAGCGCGGTGTGAACAAAGCTCGATACCACCTGTGGTTCTCCGGAGCACCCTCGAAGATAGGGCAACATTGTTGACGTAGCTATCGGGAAGTGGCCGCTCGGAGCCAGAAGTTGCCGGTGAGTCAGTGGTGGAGCCAGCTATCTAGCAAGGCTTCCCGCCACACCTAAATCTTTTTTTGAACATCAGTACAGACATAAGCGCTCATATACCCACGCATACACTTACTCCTATGAACGCACACACGCACACCCTACCCCTATGAACACCTCTGAAAGACTGAACCGGCATATCATCTTGAGATTTACGAAGTCACCGTAGGCGCCTCATCGTCGACAGGAATGTCTCCTCCCACTGAATGCGCATCGCTGGAAATCCTGAAATAAATTCAAGATTAAATGCGAACACCATGATTTGAACCCTGATGGGCTAGGGATACCACAGTCCCTCTAAGAGTATCTCCAGCCGCGCCCCCAACACGGCCCCTAAGGCGATTTTTTCGCGCCGGCGCCGAAAAAACGGTCCAGTCACGCCAGGAGCCTGTTTTTTGCCGGTTTGGGCCGAAATTAGCGCCAGTGGACCCAGGCCGAACCCGGCACGCTGGGGGGCGTCTGGGGGCGCCGGGGCGAGCGATTTTGGCGTGAACGAGCCGCGGGCTCGCCGAGTCAGCGACGCGCGCCTAGTTGTCCTCGAAATGCCTCGGTTTCCCGCATGGAATTAATGGCAAGTCTGCCGCTGGTCAGCCTTGCCATTGATTCCTCATCACGGGCGGCGCGTCACAGGCGGCGCTGCGACGCCTCCCCTCCCGCCACGCATACACACGACGCGGGGCTATAAAACCAGTGCCTCCCCCTCGCCTCTGGCCACACCAGCCCACAACCGTCCGCCTACCGCCGCCGAGCTCTGCCTCTCTCCCCGTGCGCAGCCGCCCGCCGACGTTTCTTCCCTCCACTCTCTCCTAAGCCCATCCGATGGTCGTGCGATTCCCTGGCGAGGCAGCGTCGCTCCACGAGTGGGAGGCCTACCTCTTGTTCGAGGCGGCCGCGTCAAGGAGGAGAAGGCCGCCGCCGCCGCCGACGAGGATGGCAGCGATGTCCGCGACTTTGCCGTGCTCAGCGACTTCTTCGGCCCTTAAATAGTTGTAGTTGCGGCCTTCTTTTAAATAACTTTGCTATGTAAGGTCGAACATGTCGAATATATGCCCAGTTTGCCGAACTTTAACTGAATAATTTGTCCAATTTGCCGAACTTTGCCGAATACCCTTTTTTTTAACATAAACGGTGTCTGAGGGGCGGCACTGGGGTCGGCGGCTGGGAACCCACTCGCCCCCACGCCGATTTTTAGCACCGACTCGCCCACAAGCGGCGATTTTACGCGTCCCCTGGGGGGCCAACGGCTGGAGATGCTTTAACCATCCAACCACCTGTTGGTTCGACGCCACACCTAAATCTGCCGCAAGTACCTAGTAGTACATATACCAGTACGCCTACGTATTTCATGTTGGTGGGGCTGATGTAGCCTACAAGTACCTCGTATATATACTGCACTATATTGCCTACGTGTTGGGCACGTTGCTGACCAGCGTGCATGCAACGCTAAAATACAAATGCACGTAAAGGATCTGAACCGTTCGATGAAAAAGAGAATACATGATATAACCGGCCAACTCACGGCCGCGAGTCGCAACAGCTTCCTAGTTCAAAACCGCCGGGGATTTTGAGTGCCAATACTTGAGTTTTGGGCTTCCCGGTTGTATTTGTAATATATAATATCTACTCCCTCCGTTTCTAAATATGTACCCTTTTAGAGATTTCAATACGACTACATACGGATATATGTAAACATATTTTACAGTGTAGATTCATACATTTTGCTTCTTATGTTGTCCGTATTGAAATATCTAAAAGGTTTTATATTTAAGAATGGAGGGGGTAGTATTCTAGTAAGATCTTGCATAGTTGCATTACACATGATTTTTTTTTCGTAAATATCGCCACACCTGAAATTTATTCCTACCTCCGCCACCGACAGTGAATGCAGGCTCGCATCACCGTCTTGGAGAAGAATGTGGCATAGAAAGCTGGACAAACACCATAGATCTATCCATACCTCGCTAGCTTCTCGACGTAGCCAAAGTTTGCCATGCTTCGCTAAAGGAAGAAGAAGCCAACATATGGAAATCACGAGCTGTCATCGTCCATACCACCGAACGGCATCGTCAAAGACCACCTACAAGAAGTGAAGACAAAACTATGACCCCAAAACTGCCCTAGACCGAAGCTCCACATGCCTTCCATCAATACCAACCAGCACCGCTAGAATGAGGACAAGATGTGGAGACCTTATTCCATGTCATCGATGACAAAATCACCTCGCCATCGCCTGTAGGGCACCTAGAATGATCCCTAAACAGTGCTAGGGTGACCCAAGCAACACGGCTAACCCCATACCAGGGTTTATCCCCTCATCAATATTGGAAGGCTTTGTGAGGCGAGGGAAACCGTCATCAACAACACACATGAGAGAAACCCTTGGCGGCCTTTTATGTCATGAGAGGTGGAAGTAGAAAATTGGATCCTTGTGCATTATTAAATTTTTACATGTAAGTTATTGTAACTCTAATCCGCGGTATTGCCGGGCTCTAAGTTCAAGATTTACCAGAATGACTATATTGACTTACTATAGCACATTTTTAGAAAAGCCACACAAAGGGCATCCTATATATGATAAATATCAAGGAAAGTGATAACCAGTACAATGAAAAGACAACCATGCACAAACGACCAACAAAATTAAATTTACTTCGGAAATCATATTGGTCTTCTTCTTCCTTCAATTGTACATCGCTTGCCTTAGCTTCAAAAATGCACATAACCAACAGTAAAGGAAAGAGTCACCTGAAAACACCATCACCATCAAGCTTTGAACACCGCAATAGCCACTCATCGTGAAAAAAAGATGTCTTGTAACCTGAAGGAATATCGGTTGGGGCATCATACCACACGACGCGAACTTGCAATCCTTCACCACCAATCCAGAGGGTTTGTAAAACCAGGCCATGCCGCGTAATGAAATGAAAGAAGATGTTGAAGTCGTTGCCTTAAGAACCAGCCAATTGCTTCTCTTTATTGACACACCAACTGCCAAGATTTGAAGAGAGCCAACAAATCTGAAAACACCTACCCTCAGAGGCCCTTTTGTCGGTGTCGAAACGGACGTTGTCGAATTACCAAGAGGCTAAAGAGACCTTATTCCAACACGACACCGCCATCACCTCGACGATGCCACCATCGCGACAAAAACTAAAGAAACAAATACCTACTAGAATTAAGAACAACGAAAGGGGTGTGCACCCCACACCTCTAGCCGCTGACGAGACCGCCCGACGGGAGAGAGGAGGGGTCTGAGGTAGCAGCATGGAGAAGAGACTCGATGACAGCTAAGGTTGGTAGGTGAGATTCCGACGGGGTGGATGCTTTAGCACAACTACGTCAAAGATGTACCATCCTCAGCGTATATCGGTACGTCAATGTGGTTGCTTTAGCACAATTATGTCAAAGATGTGCCATCATCAACATATATCAAAACATCAATGCTATTAATTTGCAGCGTGGAATTTTAATACCTTTTCAATAGTCGTACCGGATTATCGGGTATTTAGTATATGGAATTTTAATCCCTTTTTACAAGCTGTACCCTACTATCATTTAATCGGTATACTTCATCTTTACGCTTTACCGCTGTAAGAATTGTTTGCTTCAGTCATAAGGCGGCGATCTACCGGCGGAGGAGGACAGCGGGGGAGGAACCCTAGATCTCTATGGGGTGGGCGGGGGCTGGGGCTGCTATTCGGTGCCAGAAAAATAAATCCTACGTATAACTCCTGCCCTCCCGGCGTTAGGCACCGGCAGCTCGGGCTCCACCAGCCAGTGAGAGAGCACCGTGCCGCATTGCCGCTAGGGGAACCCAACGACGAACCCCCAAGGTCTCAACCCGGAGGAGAGGGGAAGGGAGAGCCGACAGAGAGAGCACTCACAGGGGCAGGGCAGGCGGCGGGCTGGTCCTCGGCGCCGGAGTGGTGAGGGAATCCGAGAGCTCCCGCGGCGGCCCCCATGGAGCCCAAGCCCCAGCCCGCGGCCCACGGCGACGGGGCGCCGGCCGAGGCCCCCCGCCGCCGCGGCGGCGGAGGCAAGCGCAAGGCGTCGGGGTCGTCGTTCACGCCGTCCAAGCGGCACGCCAAGGAGCGGAACGCCGCCTTCCACGCGCCCTCGCACATGCTGCACAGCGGGCCGCTCACGCGCGCCGCGCGCCAGTCGCCGCACAAGCTCTCGACCGCCCCGGCGGATGCGGCCCCCGCGGCGTCCGTGCCCGGGGGATCGGGCCCGGGCGAGGGCGCCGCGATTCGGCCCGACGAGGTGCAGACGCCCGCCGAGGAAACGCCGCTGGTGGACGAGGGGTTCGAGGCCGTTCGATCCCGCGGCGCCGGCGTCCATGTGGTCCCCACCTTCGCCGGTGAGCCCTCACCCCTGTACAGTCGCTTGATCTCTCGTTTGGGGTGGTGAATTGCTGGAACGAGGGTGGTCGTGAGGAGTCCGCGTTTTGCTAGGGCTTTCCGAGTAGAAGCGTTCGGTAAATTACCACTGGTTCACTCACTGCATCCTTCCTGCTATTTAAATGCTTTACCGGAATGAACCAGTAGCATGTAGCAGAGGAGTGTAGTTCGATGTTTAGCATTGTTGCTGCAGTTAAGTAAACTGAATTAATACTTGTAAGTTGCACAATGATGTGCTAATTGTAGTTTTCATCGATAGATTTAGCTAAACTTGAGTGCATGCTCATTCTGTTGATTTCAGATTTAACTGCTTGATATAGGAATTTACTACAAATCATTGCCTTTATTACTTCTAGTGTGTGGTGGTAAACAGCTATTAATGTATATTTGCCTTCCTCTTTGCTGTTGCCTTGTGCAAATGAAGAGTTGAGTGCTCATCATTTTGCTTTCTTCCATGTGCTTGGAGCATGACTTGTTTTCTTTTGAGAGATATCTTCTCCTTGTAAGTATTTTAACCATAGATCAGCTTTCTGACATTACCATATATAAGAGCAATTGCAACCTTGGTAAATCTTGATAACACAGTAAACAGTTACCTCACCATGAAAGGGAAAGCACCATGGCAGATCTTGATAATTGCTGTAATCCAGTAACCATGTGCAACCATGACTAATACTGGCATAACCACTTCATTCATGTAATATGCTAATACTGCTTTTGTCTGTTGAAGGCCATACTAGCAACCACCTTATGATTCTATGTGATTGATCTTTGCGTAGTCTCTTATTTTCTTGTAATGTATGGTTTTTGTCTGTTCAAACTTCAAAGCATGCAAGCCCATTTTCTTGAACTAAAATATTGTAAATACTATTTAGCAGAAGGTATATTTTATTGTTTGATGCTGCCTTTCAAGTTTCCACCCTAATTGTCTTAATTATGATGACATGCTTTCCTTTTTTATTCATTTTCTGAAATCAATTTTCTTTCGAAATTAAAAAGTGCACAACAACAAATCATTTTCTTCTACAGGATGGTTTTCATGGAAGGAAATCCACCAAGTTGAGAAGCAAACCTTGCCTTCATTTTTTAATGGCAAATCTGAGAAGCGGACACCGGAGATATACTCGGGGATTAGAAATTCTATCATGATGAAATTCCATGCCAATCCTCAGCTGCAGCTGGAGCCCAAAGATTTGGCTGAGCTATCAGTTGGGGAGGTCGATGCTCGACAGGAAGTGTTTGATTTCTTGGATCACTGGGGCCTGATCAATTTCCACCCTTTTCCACCTGCTGGCCTAGAAGAGAGTAAGCCAGAGGAGAGCCAAAGCGATTCTCACAATGAGGAGAAAGCTTCTCTCATTGAGAAGCTGTTTAAATTTGAACCGGTTCAGTCATACATGATTCCTTTACCAAATAAAGGGGAGGGGGAAATTCCAGTGCCTCTGCCTACCTTGCTTCCTGATCCTGTTCTAGTGGAAGATGTAATTGCAGCAGCTGAGCCTTCCGTTGAGTACCATTGCAACTCTTGTTCAGTTGATTGCTCAGGCAAGCGCTATCATTGCCGGACCCAGGTAAGCATTTTTTTAGTGCCACATCCCTGCTCGGATTATTGCTATATCACCATATGTTATATCACCCATTAGAATCATTCTGATATAGTGTACCTTGTGATTCAATTTGTGGATGGTAGCATTGATTTTTGTTTTATTGCTGCAGGCAGATTTTGACCTGTGTTCTAACTGCTACAACGAAGCAAAATTCGATGCAGGCATGTCCAAAACAGATTTTATCCTCATGGATTCCACAGAAGTTTCTGGTGCTCGTGGTACTAGCTGGACTGATGAGGAGACATTGCTTCTCTTAGAAGCTCTGGAAATTTTTGGTGGAAAATGGACTGAGATTGCCGAACATGTTGCTACAAAAACAAAAACACAGTGTATGTTACACTTTCTGCAAATGCAAATTGAGGATCGCTTCCATGATGGTGATGATATTCACCAAAATATCCATGAAAGCACAGAGCAAGCCTTGGTGGAAAAAGGCACCCCTGAAGTACCTGAGAAAATGGAAACTGAAGAGAAAGTTGAAGGAAAAGATACCAAGGATGAGAAGCCTTCAGAGAAAACGGAAGGCAATCACACAGAAGAAAAAACAGAAGAAGGAAGTGTTGTTGAAAATAAAGATGCCAAAAATTCAGGTGGTGCAGATTCAGTCACAATACCAAACGTTGATGAGCCAAAACCATCTTCTGATACTGACATAGCAAAGGAAAATTCTGTTAATCTTGATACTTCTGAGAAAAATGCGCCAGATGATGCTATTGATATTTCTGGTGAAAATGCATCAAATGATGCTATTGATATCCTGAAATCTGCATTCGAGGCTGCTGGTAACTTCCCTGGACATGAAGGTTCATTTGCTGATGCAGGGAATCCTGTTATGGCACTGGTAAGAACTGCCATAGTGTCATATACCCTTGGCCATCTTTACTAATTATACAGTATTTTCTACAATGAGGTATGTCAAATGTCTTGTGCAGGCAGCATTTTTGGCTGGTCTTGTGGAAGATGACAGTGCTACCACTTCTTGCTGTAGTTCACTAAAAGCTATCTCAGAGGATTCTCCTGCACTACAATTGGCAAGTAGGCACTGTTATATTCTTGAAGATCCACCGAGTGATCTGAAAGACATTTTTGTCACTGTAAGGTAAGCAGTGTTTGCACCTGTGTAAAATTCTGTTGCAATGTATTGTGCTGATGGGGTCAATGGAATTTTCAGTAATACAAATAAAGATGAGGATCAAGCAAAAGGTGAGGATCAAGCAAAAGATGAGGATATGGTTATAGATTCAACTGGTAATGAGAAAAAGGACATCAATGTTAAGGAAGATAATACTGTGTCTGTGGAAAAGCAAAACAGTCCATCCATTTCACCAAAAGACCACAAAGAATCAGATACTAAGAATGTATCTTGCGATGATGAAGCACCCACAGTGGAGCCTAAATCCAATAAAGCTAAGGAGACCGATGATCCAATTCCTCTGGTGGATAAGAGTGCGTCCAACGACACAAAAGTTCCGTCAAGTTCTACCAAAGATTCAGTTGCTCCAGAAAATAATGCAAATGGATGTGGTTTGTCAGCTTCTCAAGAGGTTGTTGCAGGAAGTACTACATGTGCAACTAATCCTGAGCTGTTAAAGGACAAACCAAGTTCTGAAGTGGAGCCAGATGATGATTCACCTTCACAAGGCAAGATGGAGCTTAACAAGACTGAAGATGCAGTTGCTGCCCCAACTGCTGTACAAGAAGATGAGAAAACCCATACATTGAGGAATGGCAGGCTGGAAGGTACTTCATCTACATTCAGCTTATACGTAATGAAACAAGAGAAGAATAAGCATGCAAAGTTCAATTAACACATTCTCAGTAGTTAACACTTATAATTATTCACTAGTCCAGAAGACTTCGTTGCAACATTGACTTGCGTCAACTGCACATTTAAGCAGTTATGCTGGTCTAGTCATGCTGGGTAAGATTATTCACATTCCCATATATTCTTCATAATTTCTTAACACGCCATCAGATTGAGCTGTTTCTGAACAGGACCTGCTAAATCCAGAATTTTAGATCTGACTTACAAACGTAGTATTGTAGCCATGGAATATGTGGTTTGCTTTTCCTGTGCTGCCATAACAGATCAACTTGTAGCAAAATATGGATGTGGAAGTGAGAAGGAGAATTCTAAATGCTTTAGTTGCTTGAACCGTTCTATTTGTGCGCTTTAACAACTTAATTAGTTAAACATACATGTAGTTAGTTTTGTTTTCCTTTTTATTCTCCTTTTTATTCTTCAGTTGGATGATGAGTGCATTTATTTCTAATTTCTCGTTTTCCTTCTTGATCTTTTAGTTCCCAAACATAATCATTCTCTGACATCTGTATCCCCCAAATATTGGAGAATATATACCAGCTCTCTCCTGTAAGGATGGCCCGATGACAGCTTTGTGATATCTGACCACGATGAAGTAAACAGAGTCGTATGAATTAGAAAAAGGCAGTCATTAGAGGGGCAGAATTTAGAAAATAGATTTAGCTTCATAGGGTTTTTTTTAGAGAAAAGGGGGATTTTTTAGCCCCCCGGCCCCATTTTATATATGAGACCAGGTAAGTAGCACCAAAACAGATTTAGCTTCATAGGTCAATTCTCTTGGTGGTTCAATTTTTCACCAGCTGATATCCTCCCCTGTGGTATCCCTATCTTGCAGAACCTAACAGTGCTGAAAACGTACCTGCCGATGGAGAGATGGTCTCAAGAGTGACCGCCGAGCATAATGATTCCTTAACTAGGCTAAAACGAGCCGCAGCTACTGCTGTTTCAGCAGCTGCTGCGAAGGCTAAGCTCCTTGCTGAGCAGGAAGAAGATCAAATTCGACGGCTAGCTGCACTGGTGGTCGAGAAACTGGTATAGTTGGTGCTTTGATCTCCAAATGATCCCTCCTGTGTTCTGTGCCAGTAAAAACTACAAATTATACTGTGCCAGTAAAGACTGCAAATTATATATATTTTCATTCATGTAGCTGCAGAAGACGGAGGCGAAGATGTCACTATTTGCAGATGTGGAGCATGTGGCCCTGCGCACGAGAGAATACACCGAAAAGACCAGAAAGAAGCTTCTGATGGAGCGGAACGCAATAATCGCAGCTCGCATGGGCGCACTGCCATCTAGGCCGAACCAGCAGGGTGCAGCTGGGAACAGATTGCCGCCCGGATATGGCGCCCCTGCAGTAAGACCGCCGAACGCAATGCCCCGGCCGAGCAGCTGAGTCGATGAGGTAAAACCTGTCGCCTCGGTGATCGACCTGTATACCCGATTCTTTTAGAAGCACACCCCAGACCAATCAGGCATAAGCTATGTTGTTGTTGTAGCATTCATGTAGGAGCGCACCGTATCGTGATCTGTATAAGGAAAAAACCGGCCGTTCTGGCTCTGGATGTGATGCTCTCCGTGCACCCTGCTTGTGACTGAGCCATGTTATGATCTTCCGTGTAGACCTGAAGTTAACGAAAGAGTTTTCATGCGGACTGATGTGCTTGTGAGGAGGCGATGGTTCGGTTTTCGTGGTCATCCTTGCGCGAATTTTGTGTGAAAGATGCTTGGAGTCTTGTTTGACACTTTTTTTTCCATCTATTGTTTTTGTGTCTTTGGTGGCAAAGTCTCGACGGTGGAGGCAGCGTCGTATCGTATCTAATAAATGTCCCACGGTTCTATCCTTGTCTTGATGTGGCCGTCGTAGCCGATGCAACCTACACCGAGGATGAGCATGTGGTGTTTGATCCCGCGGATCAATGTCTCTCGTTCTTGTGGGTTGTTATCTGGCGCTTCGGCTCTCGTTCTTGTGGATTATTGTCTGGCGCTTAGGCCTATCTTGGCTGCGAGTGTTTTCAAGCATGCTCTTGTCACTAGGTATGTTAGGTTCGTTCTTTTGTACTCCCTCCGGTCCTTTTTAATTCGCATAGTAAAGTCCCCCCGCCCTCTAAAAAGAAGTCTTGTAAAGTTTGACCAACTTTATAGAAAAAAAATATACAAACACTCGTAATGTGAAATCAATATCAGTAGATGCGCCATGACTTAAATTTTCATATTTTTCAATTGTATAACTTTAGCATGATAGATGTTGATTTTTTTCCATATAAATATGGTCAAACTTTCTGAAGTTTAACTTCAGACAATTCTTATATGCAGAGTAAAATAGACCAAAGGGAGTACAGTGATGAAGCAACCCTTGCAAGGGGTGTGCGTGTGCCCTCGACCATAGTGCGTTCATCAATTTTAGGTTCTCATGTGGGCTCCTTGAAACTTTGAGTTTAGTCAAGTGCTTGCTGGTTTGGTCTTCTACAACTTCTTCACTAGTTGTATGGAGAAAAGTCGAGATATAAGAGATGTATAGGGTATATGGCATACATGTTGTGCATACCTTGTACCCTAGTTGGTGAGCTTACCCACAATGATCATACCTAGCACACCAATGCCACAACACAACAATGGTGACGAACTGGGCGAAGATGATGAAGTTCTTTAGCTTCAGGCCAAACTGACGATCCACCTTAGCAGGTTCCACTTTGACAGCTCCAACGTTGGCACTGTCAACACTGCTGCCTCCGTGCTTTCGCACCCAGGCGGAGTAAGCTTGTTCTGCTGCCTGTCTAGTCTTGAACCCTCTATAGTTGATGTTGCTATACGATGCCACTTGTGCATTGGCTTCTTCCCATGAACTATAAACCCCTGGAACCTCACTGATGAACACGACATACCACTTGCCCTAGCAATGCAGAAGAGCAAGAGTTGAAGCAGCAAATCAATGGAGCAGAAGCAGCAAGCAAAGTAGCACACAAACAACAATGGAGCAGAAGAGAAGTAAAGCATGCATGATCATACGGCATAGCAAGTTCAACCTAGCACTACCTTGGTGTTAACCTACCACCACATCCAAAAGAGGGTGTCGTCCTACCACCGCAAGTTCACCATCAGCGTGAGGGGTTAGTATATACCACCTCACCAAAATATACAGACCATCAAATAGTTTTTGAGCCCTAGCTACACAAAATGTACGTCGTCATCGTCATCGTCATCATCTCGTCGTCGCCACCGCCATCGCTGTCCGGGATTATGCACGCTCACAGGCAGCACTACTCTAGTAGTAGTGCTTGCCCAGCCAGCTCCTGAGCCATAACACCCTGTGAGCGTCGGCCATGGCAACGAACCCAACACCCTGGGCCTTGTTGTCAAGCCGGTGGCTGAGAGCTGCCTGAGAGCCTTGTCGCTGAAGCCATCCTGGGTCATGATAGCGCCATACAGGTCAGGGTGGACGTTGAGGGGCTTGCACTCCCTTATGGTTGTTGCCACCTCCTTCACCGCCTCAGTTATGCTGCAAAAGACATTGATCTCCTCCTCCATCAGGCCTCCTCTCTTCCTCTTCCTATCATGGACGGGGTCAAATGGCTTGTCGAAGGGCTTCACAGCGGGCTTGTCCGAGCCATCAAGGACCTCGACGTCCGGTGTCCCAGGGAAGTCTGGCATGGGAGAACCAAGAGGCTCACCCGAGCCCATGACATGCTTCCCAGTTGCCAGCCCGAAGGAGAAGATGTGCTGCATATGGCTGTAGTTCTGGATGGGTGTGTTGAGGAACTCAGCGTCCCTTGGGTGGTCCTCAGAATGAAACACAAGTGTTGTTAGTTGCGATTAGGAGTAGGCAATGGTGGACAGTATGAAAAGGAAGATGGTTGTGAGCTAACCGCGACATGGCCGACGTAGTGCTCTGCCTCCAGAACTATGGAGCAAGTGGTCTCATCCCATGAGGCGCCACTAAGGTCTCTCAGCTTGGACACTTGGATCCATCGACTTCTCCACTTCCTCAGGTGGTTGTACACCTGGGTGGCAGACACCTCTTGCCCACAGAACTCGAACACCTGCTTCGCAACGGTGTTCAAGTGCACCTCCTTTAAGCCCTTGTCAGTCCTAACTCCACTAGAGATGAGCTCACACATCTTGTTCAACACGAACGTGGACATGAATGGCTGCCACTTCATGTTGTTCGACCTACCATCCTTCTTTGCCTTTGCTGCTGCTAGCTTGATTGTAGCGGCAGCAGCAACAGCAGCAGGAGTTGGCTCAACAAGCACTACTGGCACATAGAGGGAATCAGACTTGAACACCTCTGAATCGGGTGCCATCTCGGACATAGGCTGCGAGTCCTCGACAAACGATGGAGCAAACTGGCTGTCGGACACGACAAGAGCCTGACTAAGATCTTGCGTCTGCGTGGTCATGTCCTACAATCGTAGCATGCATTGACAGTGAGCATAGCACACAACACACCGGACAATCCATGAAAGCAGGAGCATACATGTACATCAGTATCATAGCAAGCACATGCTTCATCACTATCATACTAAGCATAACAGACAATCTATGAGCAGGAACATACATCTACAACAAACGGCATGCTATAAATGGACCACCAATAGCTAAAAAACACAGATCTAAGCATGATTCAACACAAGCACAAGGTTCAACTTCAAACTCTACTACTAATCTAGCCTACCACATGCTTGAACATCTAGCCCTACCACAAATTGCAACCGTAGCATAGCAACCAACCATATCAGCTCACAGATCAAACCACTAATCAACCATGCATCTAGATCAAACCCTAGTTGCAGCTCAGATCTAGATAGAAGGAACAGCGAGAAAGGGGGATTGAACCCACAGAGGCCATGGCTGCAGCTTGAGGACGAGGGGGGACGGTTGTGGAAGATGAACGCCGGCCGGAGAAGGAGCGCCGATGCCGTGGACCGCCGGCCGATGAAGATGCGCCGCTTACCTGCTCGTCGGTGCCAATGCGCGTCGGAGGGAAGCTCGAACGAAGGAAGAATGGTGGCGGGAGTTGGGGCGGTGAGGGAGGGGCTAAATAGGGGTGGACTCGGCGGGAGGTGAGCCGAAATCCTCCCGCCGATTTTTCAGCGACGCGGGCGAGCTCACTCCATCTCCCCTGCTCGCACGAGGGGAGAAGCGCGTCGCCCTCCCCTGCCTCGCCCGAGCCAGGCTCACGAGCTACTGCTGATTCGTGCATTTCCCCTGGGCCTGGCCTGGACGTGCTTTAAGTTTCGTGCGATACGGGCCGCACAGTGAACGCAGGAAACCAAACGGGCCAAATTCTTCCCGCGCGGGCCAGGCTGGGCCTAATGCGGGCAACCAAACACGCGCTTAGCGAAGGAGAGGCGATGACAATGACACAGATTCGGCTCACTCCAGTGCTTGTAGTCGTTGTTAGGTGCTGGATGCATTTTTTATTACTGGTGTTTTTATAGTGTCATGAAAAATGATTACTAGATCGGAAGTTTTCAAAAGAAAAAAATTAGACGGTCGCACCTGCGAGCTACTGTGCGTATGTGCATGTCTTACTCTTTCCAAAAAATTAAGCATAATCTGTCATCTACCGCCTGTAAGCTGAGATGCAGAAACAAATGAAGAATCAACTGTCGCCGTAAATGTGGCGACGGGCATCTTTGCTGGAAGGCTTGGCGGAGGTGCCTCAAATCGTAGCACGCTAACCGCTTGCTTGATGGATGGTCTCAGGGTCCTGTCAGGGTGCGCGCACCAGAGCCCGACCGCCATCATGCACTCCATCTCCCGGTCGTCGAACTCCAGGTTGAGCTGTGCATCGGCCGCGGCAAGGGTCCTTCCGCATTCCCATGAATCCCAGACCCATTGCACCAGATGAATGATGTCTTCTCGCCCCCGAGAAACAGCGGGTCGCTTGCCGCAGGCGATCTCGAGCATGACTACACCGAAGCTGTAGACATCAGACTCGGCGCTTGTCCTTCCCGTGACCATGCACTCAGGGTCCATGTAGCCCATTGTTCCTGCAATACCAGTCGTGTATGGTCCTCGGTCGTGGTCGACAAGCCGCGCAAGCCCAAAGTCACCAAGTTTGGCACAGAACGACATGTCCAACACGATGTTGCTTGGCTTGATGTCACGGTGCAGAACACATTGCTCCCAGTCCTGGTGCAGGTACAGAAGTGCAGACTCTAACCCCAGCACAATCTCATACCTAAAAACAACACCAAACAAAATAAGCGAAAACATATTAGGTTAGAGAGATAAGCTAGACGCTGGAGATATAAAAGTCATAATATATCCGCACCTGAGTGGCCACGATAATATGGTGTTTGAACTGTAAAGATGAGTGTCTAGGCTGCCGTGGGGCATAAGATCATAGACAAGTAAGAGCTCGCCGCCGCCATGGCACCAGCCAATGAGTTGCACGAGGTTTCGATGTCTTAGCCGGCTTATGATCTTCACCTCTGAGATGTACTCCTTCCTGCCCTGCTTGGAGGTCTTGAATATTCTTTTTATAGCCACCTCAACTTTAAGCTCCTTCAAGAATCCTTTGTACACCGAACCGAAACCACCTTCACCCAGCTTCATCTGGTCGGAGAAGTTGCTGGTGGCGACGGCAAGATCGCTATAGCGAAACCGCTTGGGCCCGGTCCCTTTCTCGAAGTCCTCTTCCAATGGATCATCGTCAAAAGTATCTACTTGTCTCGCCATGCGATTCCGCCTCCGACGGCCTAAAAGGAAACAAACCAAGAGACTCGATGAGATGACCAACATGATGACGACACCGGCAAACACCCTGGCCACCAGCTGCGTCCTGCTGCTAGTCCTGACGGCGGCAAGTGGCGGAGCTTCTGAATGAAAAAACACCACATTACTATCAACGGCATATCTTCGGCAATTGGGGTGGGAGAGCCAATAAAAAATTCGGACAAGGAAGCAATAGTACTAAGTTACTAACCTCCGGCTCCTGGCGGGAGCTTGGACGGCGGTGGCTGTGCAAGTGGCGGCGGAATAGTGACACGGAGGAAGTCATCGTCGCCGATGTTGTATAAGGCGTAGCAGCTGTAGCCCTTGATGCAACCACCGGTGTTGCTAGGGAACACACTCGAGAGGTTTGACACGAATTCGGTAAGGCACCTGCTGCACTCGCTCGAGTTCAGGTCCCTCGTGCACTGCACCAGACCGTGCATGGTCGTCGGCGACTGCGATCTGTCCGCGTACGGCACGCTCCCGTTCGCGAACCGCAGCGGCGAACGCGCAGCCTCCGCCGCTAGCCGGGTGAGCAGATCCCACCTCGTATTGTTCATGCTGGCCGGGTAGTCTTCTCTGCTGTAGTTCCACGTGTAGAACGCGACGCTGAGGTCGGCGACGGAGACGAAAGACTCGTTGGAGTAGCGGAGAACGCACGAGTCGTAGGCTCCCTTCATCTGCCGGCTGAATGGGCACGACTGCTGTATCCCGGCAGCCGCGGCGTAGAGGCAGTCGTGGCATTGGGTCCAGTTGCGGTCGGCATAGCACGAGATGAGGCCGAACACCTCGTCCGGCGATTCGCCGGCCGTGCCGTTGTAGTAGAAACTGTTGTCGAGGGCACGCGCCGGGAGGTCGGCCACGAGAGCCAGAAGATTTAGCCGATACCGGCTATCCATTGTGTAGTTGCCCGTGGTCGAGCAGTAAGGATGAAGCGGCCAGTATGTCTGTCCCTCGAGCTAGTCATTTGACAACACAACTTTTTGGCAGAAAAAAGAAATTCAACCAGTAGAAATAATGTATTAGAATTCATAATATGTGACTACACAACTTGGAATTGACTACACTTGAGAGAATTCCTGGCACCGCCATTGATGACGAAGAATGAAATCAACATAGGGAGACACAAGATTTTAACGTGGAAAATCTCTCCAGCACGAAGGGGGGAAAATCACGTGCGCCAGCTAACTAACTTCACTATATCAGGAGAGGTTACAAACGCCGGGGATTTACAACTGATCAACTTATTCCATGTGATGACTTATAATGGATATATATATAGTAGAGGTGACCCAGTTTAATACTGATCCACTCCACTCCGGCCCAAGCCTGGGCCGGAGCTACGCTCCACTCGTTGGACGTTAGCCTTTATCTTGATATATGAATTTGGATCATAATATAACAAACTTCACCTTGAGAAAATTTCATCTTGTAGCATAAGTGAGAAACTTCTCCCTAACAATAAAGAAAACATTATCGGCGCCAAACAACCGCTAGGGCTAATGAGTTTTAGCAACTAATCTAAGCAAAAAATTCAAACTTAGCAACAGGAACTGGCTTTGTCAACATATCAGCAGGATTATCATGAGTACTAATCTTGCATACCTTCAGCTTACCTTACTCAACAATGTCTCGGATATAACGGTAGTTGACATCAATGTGCATTTCTCTCTCATGAAACATCTGATCCTTAGTAAGCTATATGACACTCTGATTGTCACAGAATAGATCAATGCAAGAATTATCTTCACAAAACTCAGCATACGAACCTTTTAGCGAAACTGAATCTTTACATGCTTCTGCAATAGCCATGTATTCTGTTTCAGTGGTAGATTAAGCAACTATTGATTGCAACGTTGCCCTCCAACTCACGACACAACCATAAACAGTGAACCCATAACCTGTAAGGGACCTCCGCTTGTCCAAATCGTTGAAAGCAAAATCTGAATCCACATAGCCAGCCTGTCCCTCAACAGTCCTGCCAAATTTCAAACAAGCATTGGAAGTGTCATGAAGGTACCTGAAAATCCACTCAACAACCTTCCAGTGTTCTATACGAGAGTTAGCCGCCCAAGCCTCACAGCGACGGGCCAGAGCTCTTCTTCGCTCGTTAGAAGTTAGCCTTTATCTTTATATATAAATTTGGATCATAACATAACACCACTATATCGGAGTCGCCGGCGGTCTGCCTCGTCTCTGGTGGCCTTAGGAACGCGGGGGAAGGGGGAGTGGGGAGGGTCCTACTTCATTTTTAGCGTTTCTTGAGTTCGATAAGGGTTTATGTACCGCTTAGAAAGGCGTGGTAGCAGCTTCCTGAAGATGAAATAAGATTTTCCCCGCCTAACCCTCTTGTCTCGGTGGTGCGTCTAGCGTCGTCAAAGGGCGTGTGGAGGTGTGTCGCCAGCGCACCTCACATGAACTGGTCGGTATTGGTCTTCGGAGAATCCCCTTTATCCAGGATTTGCTCACGGGTCTACAGGTTTGATCCTTCTGATCTATACTTCTCTTAATTGGCGGCGGTTGTTGTTCCAGTGTGTTAATCCCGTGGGACCTTAGCATGATGACTTCCCTACTGTCCACTACAACAAGCTTTGCTCAGCTTAGCGAAGGAGGGGCGATGACAACAACACGGATTCGACTCACGACAATGCTTGTAGTCGTTGTTAGGTGCTGGATGCATTTTTTGACTGGTGATTTTATAGTGTCATGAAAAATGATTAGATCGAAGTTTTCAAAAGAAAAAAATTAGATAGTCGCGCCTGCGAGCTACTGTGCCTATGTGCATGTCTTACTCTTTCCAAACAATCAATCATAATCTATCATTTGCCGCCTGTAAGCTGAGATGCAGAAACTAATGAAGAATCTATTGCCGCCGTGAATGTCACGACAGGCATCTGCACTGGAAGTCTTGGCAGTGGCGCCTCAAATTATAGCACGTTGACCGCTTGCTTGATGGACGGCCTTTGTTAGAAATATGCCCTAGAGGCAATAATAAAATGGTTATTATTATATTTCTTTGTTCATGATAATTGTCTGTTATTCATGCTATAATTGTGTTATCCGGAAATCGTAATACACGTGTGACTACATAGACCACAACATGTCCCTAGTAAGCCTCTAGCTGACTAGCTCGTTGATCAACAGATAGTCATGGTTTCCTGACTATGGGCATTGGATGTCATTGATAACGAGATCACATCATTAGGAGAATGATGTGATGGACAAGACCCAATCCTAAGCATAGCTCAAAGATCGTGTAGTTCGTTTTGCTAGAGCTTTTCCAAATGTCAAGTGTCATTTCCTTAGACCATGAGATTGTGCAACTCCCGGATACCGTAGGAGTGCTTTGGGTGTGCCAAACGTCACAGCATAACTGGGTGACTATAAAGGTGCACTACGGGTATCTTCGAAAGTGTCTGTTGGGTTGGCACGAATCGAGACTGGGATTTGTCACTCCGTATGACGGAGAGGTATCTCTGGGCCCACTCGGTAATGCATCATCATAATGAGCTCAATGTGACCAAGTGTCTGGTCACGGGATCATGCATTACGGAATGAGTAAAGTGACTTGCCGGTAACGAGATTAAACGAGGTATTGGGATACCGAGGATCAAGTCTCGGGCAAGTAACGTACCGATTGACAAAGGGAATTGTATACATGATTGATTGAATCCTCGACATCGTGGTTCATCCGATGAGATCATCGAGGAGCATGTGGGAGCCAACATGGGTATCCAGATCCCGCTGTTGGTTATTGACCGGAGAGGCATCTCGGTCATGTCTGCATGTCTCCCGAACCCGTAGGGTCTACACACTTAAGGTTCGGTGACGCTAGGGTTGTAGAGATATGAGTATGCAGTAACCCGAAAGTTGTTCGGAGTCCTGGATGAGATCCCAGATGTCACGAGGAGTTCTGGAATGGTCCGAAGGTGAAGAATTATATATAAGAAGTGCAGTTTTGGCCATCGGGAAAGTTTCGGGGGTCACCGGTATTGTACCGGGACCACCGGAAGGGTCCCTGGGGTCCACCGGGTGGGGCCACCTATCCCGGAGGGCCCCATGGGCTGAAGTGGGAGGGGAACCAGCCCCTGGTGGGATGGTGCGCCCCCCTTGGGGCCCCCTGCGCCTAGGGCTGGAAACACTAGGAGTGGGGGCTCCTCCACTTGCCTTGGGGGGCAAGCCACCCCCTTGGTCACCGCCCCCCTTGGAGATCCCATCTCCTAGGGCCGCCCCCCAGGGGGCCAATATAAAGAGGGGGAAGGGAGGGCAGCCGCACCCATGCTCTTGGCGCCTCCCTCTCTCCTGGCTACACCTCTCCCTCTCGTAGAAGCTCGGCAAAGCCCTGCCGAGATCGCTGCTGCATCCACCACCACGCCGTCGTGCTGCTGGATCTCCATCAACCTCTCCTTCCCCTTGCTGGATCAAGAAGGAGGAGACGTCTTCCCCAACCGTACATGTGTTGAACACGAAGGTGCTGTCCGTTCAGCACTAGGATCATCGGTGATTTGGATCACGACGAGTACGACTCCCTCAATCCCGTTCTCTTGAACGCTTCCGCTCACGATCTACAAGGGTATGTAGATGCACTCCTCTCTCTTGTTGCTAGATGAACTCATAGATTGATCTTGGTGAAACATAGAATTTTTTTATTTTCTGCAACGTTCTCCAATAGTGGCATCATGAGCTAGGTCTATACGTAGTTCTCTTTGCACCACAATTTGTTGTGGGCGTAGATGTTGTCAATTTTCTTGCCACTACTAGTCTTATTTTGCTTCGGTGGCATCGTGGGATGAAGCGGCCCGGACCGACCTTACACGTACGCTTACGTGAGACAGGTTCCACCGACTGACATGCACTAGTTGCATAAGGTGGCTAGTGGGTGTCTGTCTCTCCCACTTTAATTGGAGCGGATTCGATGAAAAGGGTCCTTATGAAGGGTAAATAGAAGTTGGCATATCACGTTGTGGCTTTCACGTAGGTAAGAAAATGTTCTTGCTAGAACCCTATTGCAGCCACATAAAAACATGCAACAACAATTAGAGGACGTCTAACTTGTTTTTGCAGCATATGCCTTGTGATGTGATATGGCCAAAAGTTGTGATGAATGATATATATGTGATGTATGAGATCATGTTCTTGTAATAGGAATCACGACTTGCATGTCGATGAGTATGACAACCGGCAGGAGCCATAGGAGTTGTCTTAATTATTGTATGACCCGCGTGTCAATGATTAAACGCCATGTAATTACTTTACTTTATTGCTAAACCATTAGCCATAGTAGTAGAAGTAATAGTTGGCGAGCAACTTCATGGAGACACGATGATGGAGATCATGATGATGGAGATCATGGTGTCATGCCGGTGACGAAGATGATCATGGAGCCCCGAAGATGGAGATCAAAGGAGCTATATGATATTGGCCATATCATGTCACTATTTGATTGCATGTGATGTTTATCATGTTTTACATCTTATTTGCTTAGAACGACGGTAGCTTAAATAAGATGATCCCTTGCAATAATTTCAAGAAAGTGTTGCCCCTAACTGTGCACCGTTGCGAAGGTTCGTTGTTTCGAAGCACCACGTGATGATCGGGTGTGATAGATCCTAATGTTCGAATACAACGGGTGTAAGCCATATTTACACACGCAATACACTTAGGTTGACCTGACGAGCCTAGCATGTACAGACATGGCCTCGGAACACGGAGGACCGAAAGGTCGAGCATGAGTCGTATAGAAGATACGATCAACATGGAGATGTTCACCGATGTCGACTAGTCCGTCTCACGTGATGATCGGACGCAGCCTAGTTGACTCGGATCATGTTTCACTTAGATGACTAGAGGGATGTCTGTCTGAGTGGGAGTTCATTGAATAATTTGATTAGATGAACTTAATTATCATGAACTTAGTCTAAAATCTTTACAATATGTCTTGTAGATCAAATGGCCCATGTTACCCTCAACTTCAATGCGTTCCTAGAGAAAACCAAGCTGAAAGATGATGGCAGCAACTATACGGACTGGGTCCGGAACCTGAGGATCATCCTCATAGCTGCCAAGAAAGATTATGTCCTAGAAGCACCGCTAGGTGAAGCACCCATCCCAGAGAACCAAGACGTTATGAATGCTTGGCAGTCTCGTGCTGATGATTACTCCCTCGCTTAGTGCAGCATGCTTTATAGCTTAGAACCGGGGCTCCAAAAGCGTTCTGAGCAACACGAAGCATATGAGATGTTCGAAGAGCTGAAAATGGTTTTCCAAGCTCATGCCCGGGTCGAGAGATATGAAGTCTCCGACAAGTTCTTCAGTTGTAAGATGGAGGAAAATAGTTCTGTCAGTGAGCACATACTCAGAATGTCTGGGTTGCACAATCACTTGACTCAGCTGGGAGTTAATCTCCCGGATGACGCAGTTATTGACAGAATCCTTCAGTCGCTTCCACCGAGCTACAAGAGCTTTGTGATGAACTTCAATATGCAGGGGATGGAAAAGACCATTCCTGAGGTATATTCAATGCTGAAATCAGCGGAGGTAGAGATCAAAAAGGAACATCAAGTGTTGATGGTGAATAAAACCACTAAGTTCAAGAAAGGCAAGGGTAGGAAGAACTTCAAGAAGGACGGCAAGGGAGTTGCCGCGCCCGGTAAGCCAGTTGCCGGGAAGATGTCAAACAATGGACCCAAGCCTGAGACTGAGTGCTTTTATTGCAAGGGAAGTGGTCACTGGAAGCGGAACTGCCCCAAGTACTTAGCGGACAAGAAGGCCGGCAAAACCAAAGGTATATGTGATATACATGTAATTGATGTGTACCTTACTAGTGATCGTAGTAGCTCCTGGGTATTTGATACCGGTGCGGTTGCTCATATTTGTAACTCAAAGCAGGAGCTGCAGAATAAGCGGAGACTGGCGAAGGACGAGGTGACGATGCGCGTCGGGAATGGTTCCAAGGTCGATGTGATCGTCGTCGGCACGCTACCTCTACATTTACCTATGGGATTAGTTTTAAACCTCAATAATTGTTATTTAGTGCCAGCTTTAAGCATGAACATTGTATCAGGATCTCATTTAATTCGAGATGGCTACTCATTTAAATCCGAGAATAATGGTTGTTCTATTTATATGAGAGATATGTTTTATGGTCATGCCCCGCTGGTGAATGGTTTATTCTTAATGAATCTTGAGCGTAATGTTACACATATTCATAGTGTGAATACCAAAAGATGTAAAGTTGATAACGATAGTCCCACATACTTGTGGCACTGCCGCCTGGGTCACATTGGTGTCAAGCGCATGAAGAAGCTCCATGCTGATGGACTTTTAGAGTCTCTAGATTATGAATCATTTGACACATGCGAACCATGCCTCATGGGCAAAATGACGAAGACTCCGTTCTCCGGAACAATGGAGCGAGCAACCAACTTATTGGAAATCATACATACTGATGTGTGCGGTCCAATGAGTGTTGAGGCTCGCGGAGGATATCGTTATGTTCTCACTCTCACTGACGACTTGAGTAGATATGTGTATGTCTACTTGATGAAACACAAGTCTGAGACCTTTGAAAAGTTCAAGGAATTTCAGAATGAGGTAGAGAATCAACATGACCGAAAGATAAAGTTCTTACGATCAGATCATGGAGGAGAATATTTAAGTCATGAATTTGGTACGCACTTAAGGAAATGTGGAATCGTTTCACAACTCACGCCGCCTGGAACACCTCAGCGTAATGGTGTGTCCGAACATCGTAATCACACTTTATTGGATATGGTGCGATCTATGATGTCTCTTACCGATTTACCGCTATCATTTTGGGGATACGCTCTAGAGACATCTACATTCACTTTAAATAGGGCACCGTCTAAATCCGTTGAGACGACACCGTATGAATTATGGTTTGGGAAGAAACCTAAGTTGTCGTTTCTAAAAGTTTGGGGATGTGATGCTTATGTCAAGAAACTTCAACCAGAAAAGCTCAAACCAAGTCGGAAAAATGCGTCTTCATAGGATACCCTAAGGAAACCATTGGGTATACCTTCTACCTAAGATCCGAAGGCAAGATCTTTGTTGCCAAGAACGGGTCCTTTCTGGAGAAAGAGTTTCTCTTGAGAGAAGTAAGTGGGAGGAAAGTGGAACTTGATGATGTGCTACCTCTTGAACCGGTGAGTAGCGCAGCTCAGGAAGATGTTCATGTGGTGCCAGCACCAACTAAAGAGGAAGTTAATGATGTTGATCAAGGTACTTTGGATCAAGTTACTACTGAACTTCGTAGGTCCACGAGGACACGTTCCACACTAGAGTGGTATGGCAACCCTGTCCTGGAAATCATGCTGTTAGACAATGGTGAACCTTCAAACTATGAAGAAGCGATGGCGGGCCCAGATTCCAACAAATGGCTTGAAGCCATGCAATCCGAGATAGGATATATGTATGAAAACGAAGTATGGACTTTGACAGACTTGCCCGATGATCGACGAGCGATAGAAAACAAATGGATCTTTAAGAAGAAGACGGACGCAGATGGTAATGTTACCATCTATAAAGCTCGACTTGTCGCTAAGGGTTATTGACAAGTTCAAGGGGTTAACTACGATGAGACATTCTCTCCCGTAGCGAAGCTAAAGTCCATCCGAATCATGTTAGCAATTGCCGCATACTATGATTATGAGATATGGCAAATGGACGTCAAAACGGCATTCCTTAACGGTCATCTTAAGGAAGAACTGTATATGATGCAGCCGGAAGGTTTTGTCGACCCTGAGAATGCTAACAAGGTATGCAAGCTCCAGCGATCCATTTAGGTCTGGTGCAAGCATCTCCGAGTTGGAACATTCACTTTGATGAGATGATCAAATCATTTGGGTTTCTGCAGACTTATGGAGAAGCCTGCGTTTACAAGAAAGTGAGTGGGAGGTCTGTAGCATTTCTCATATTATATGTATATGACATACTTTTGATGGGAAATGATATAGAACTTTTGGACATCATTAAGGCCTACTTGAATAAGTGTTTTTCAATGAAGGACCTTGGAGAAGCTGCTTACATATTAGGCATCAAAATCTATAGGGGTACATCGAGACGCCTCATAGGTCTTTCACAAAGCACATACCTTGATGAGATATTGAAGAAGTTCAATATGGATCAGTCCAAGAAGGGGTTCTTGCCTGTGTTGCAAGGTGTGAAATTGAGCTCAGCTCAATGCCCGACCACGGCAGAAGATAGAGAAAAGATGAGTGTCATCCCCTATGCCTCAGCTATAGGGTCTATTATGTATGCCATGCTGTGTACCATACCTGATGTAAACCTTGCCGTAAGTTTGGTGGGAAGGTACCAAAGTAATCCCGGCATGGAACACTGGACAGCGGTCAAGAACATCCTAAAGTAACTGAAAAGGACTAAGGATATGTTTCTCGTTTATGGAGGTGATGAAGAGCTCGTCGTAAAGGGTTACGTCGACGCTAGCTTCGACACAGATCTGGATGACTCTAAGTCACAAACCGGATACGTGTATATTTTGAATGGTGGGGCAGTAAGCTGGTGCAGTTGCAAGCAAAGCGTCGTGGCGGGATCTACATGTGAAGCAGAGTACATGGCAGCCTCGGAGGCAGCACATGAAGCAATCTAGGTGAAGGAGTTCATCACCGACCTAGGAGTCATACCCAATGCGTCGGGGCCGATCACACTCTTCTGTGACAACACTGAAGCTATTGCACTTGCCAAGGAGCCCAGGTTTCACAAGAAGACCAGGCACATCAAGCGTCGCTTCAACTCCATACGTGAAAATGTTCAATATGGAGACATAGATATTTGTAAAGTACATACGGACCTGAATGTAGCAAATCCGTTGACTAATCCTCTCCCTAGGGCAAAACATGATCAACACCAGAACTCTATGGGTGTTCGATTCATCACAATGTAACTAGAATATTGACTCTAGTGCAAGTGGGAGACTGTTGGAAATATGCCCTAGAGGCAATAATAAAATGGTTATTATTATATTTCTTTGTTCATGATAATTGTCTGTTATTCATGCTATAATTGTGTTATCCGAAAATCGTAATACACATGTGAATACATAGACCACAACATGTCCCTAGTAAGCCTCTAGTTGACTAGCTCGTTGATCAACAGATAGTCATGGTTTCCTGACTATGGGCATTGGATGTCATTGATAACGGGATCACATCATTAGGAGAATGATGTGATGGACAAGACCCAATCCTAAGCATAGATCAAAGATCATGTAGTTCGTTTTGCTAGAGCTTTTCCAAATGTCAAGTATCATTTCCTTAGACCATGAGATTGTGCAACTCCCGGATACCGCAGGAGTGCTTTGGGTGTGCCAAACGTCACAACGTAACTGGGTGACTATAAAGGTGCACTATGGGTATCTCCGAAAGTGTCTGTTGGGTTGGCACGAATCGAGACTGGGATTTGTCACTCCGTATGACGGAGAGGTATCTCTTGGCCCACTCGGTAATGCATTATCATAATGAGCTCAATGTGACCAAGTGTCTGGTCACAGGATCATGCATTATGGAACGAGTAAAGTGACTTGCCGGTAACGAGATTAAACGAGGTATTGGGATACCGACGATCGAGTCTCGGGGAAGTAACATACCAATTGACAAAGGGAATTGTATACGGGATTGATTGAATCCTCGACATCGTGGTTCATCCGATGAGATCATCGAGGAGCATGTGAGAGCCAACATGGGTATCCAGATCCCGCTGTTGGTTATTGACCGGAGAGGCGTCTCGGTCATGTCTGCATGTCTCCCGAACCCGTAGGGTCTACACACTTAAGGTTCGGTGACACTAGGGTTGTAGAGATATGAGTATGCAGTAACCCGAAAGTTGTTCGGAGTCCCGGATGAGATCCCGGACGTCACGAGGAGTTCCTGAATGGTTCGGAGGTGAAGAATTATATATAGGAAGTGCAGTTTCGGCCATCGGGAAAGTTTCGGGGGTCACCGGTATTGTATCGGGACCACCGGAAGGGTCCCGGGGTTCCACCGGGTGGGGCCACCTATCCCGGAGGGCCCCATGGGCTGAAGTGGGAGGGGAACCAGCCCCTGGTGGGATAGTGCGCCCCCCCTTGGGCCCCCCCTGCGCCTAGGTGAAAGTGCAACTATCCCTAGGTGGTTTTGGTAATTCATAACAACATATAGCTCATTGAGCTAATGCTATTCCAAGACTATTATTTCAGGAAAGCTCAATGAATGGCATGGCATGGATGATGAAAGTGGATCCCTCAAAATACTAAGGACAAAGGATTGGCTCAATCTCTAAAGCTCAAGACTCTTCATTTTACATTTTAGTGATCCAAGATCACATTGAGTCTATAGGAAAAGCCAATACTATCAAGAAGGGATGAGGTGTTGCTTAATGAGCCTCTTGCTTCATGTGCTTAGTGATATGCTCCAAAACCCTCAACTACTTTCCCACATCCACAAATGACCTAAACCTTAAGCCAAGATCGGTCACACCGATTCTTTCAATCCGGCGCCACCGATTCCAAAAGTCATAGCCACTGCCACAAACCCTAAGCAAATCGGTCTTACCGATAGGGATCTCGGTCTCACCGAGATGGGATTGTAATATCTCTGTTTCCCTTCGTAACGTTTCGGTCTAACCGAAGTGAGCGATCGTTCCCACCAAGATTGCAATGTAAACTCTCTGTTTCCTTTTTGTAACATTTCGGTCTCACCGAAAAGAGCAAATCGGTCCCACCGAGTTTGCCTGACCAACTCTCTGGAAAGCTTATTACCAAAATTGGTCTTACCGAGTTTGTGTAATCGGTCTTACCGAGATTACGTTATGCCCTAACCCTAACCGAATCGGTCTCACCGAAATGCATGTCGGTCCCACCGAAAATCACTAACGGTCACTAGGTTTACTAAATCGGTCCGACCGAGTTTAACTATTCGGTCCCACCGAGTTTGGTAAATTGTGTGTAACGGTTAGATTTTGTGTGGAGCCTATATATACCCCTCCACCTCCTCTTCATTCATGGAGAGAGCCATCAGACTAAACCTACACTTCCAACTTACCATTTCTGAGAGAGAACCACCTACTCATGTGTTGAGGCCAAGATATTCCATTCCTACCATATGAATCTTGATCTCTAGCCTCTTTCCACCAGATCCAAATCCTATGAAAGAGAGTTGAGTGTTGGGGAGACTATCATTTGAATCACAAGAGCAAGGAGTTCATCATCAACGCACCATTTGTTACTTCTTGGAGAGTGGTGTCTCCTAGATTGGCTAGGTGTCACTTGGGATCCTCCGACAAGATTGTGGAGTTGAACCAAGGAGTTTGTAAGGGCAAGGAGATCGCCTACTTCGTGAAGATCTACCGCTAGTGAGGCAAGTCCTTCATGGGCGACGACCATGGTGGGATAGACAAGGTTGCTACTTCGTGGACCCTTCATGGGTGGAGCCCTCCATGGACTCGCGCGGCCGTTACCCTTCGTGGGTTGAAGTCTCCATCAACGTGGATGTACGATAGCACCACCTATCGGAACCACGCCAAAAACATCCTTGTCTCCAATTGCGTTTGAATCCTCCAAACCCTTCCCTTTACTTTCTTGCAAGTTGCATGCTTTAATTTCAGCTGCCTATACACTCTTTGCATGCTTGCTTGTATTGTGTGATGATTACTTGACTTGCCTTAGAATAGCTAAAATCTGCCAAACTCTAAAATTGGGAAAAGGTTAAGTTTTTATTGGTCAACTAGTCTAATCACCCCCCCCTCTAGACATACTTCAAGGTCCTACAAGTGGTATCAGAGCCTTGGTCTCCATTTGCTTTGATTTCCATAGCTTTTGGTGGTCATAGCCTTGGTTTCACAACCTAGGAGAGTATGGCGTCTAGCGAGGGAAATTATCACCGTAGAGGTCCTTACTTTGATGGTACTAATTTTGCTAGTTGGAAGCATAAGATGAAAATGCATATTCTTGGACATAACCCCGCCGTTTGGGCAATTATTTGTATTGGCTTGCAAGGTGAATTCTTCAATGGGAGAGAACCGAACCGTGAAGCTAATGCGGAAGAATTGAAGATGCTGCAATACAATGCTCAAGCATGTGACATCATCTTCAACGGATTGTGCCCCGAAGAATTTAACAAAATCAGCCGTCTTGAGAATGCAAAGGAAATTTGGGATACTTTGATTGATATGCACGAAGGTACCGAGTCCGTCAAGGAATCCAAGTTGGATGTGCTCCAAAGTCAGCTTGACAAGTTCAAAATGAAGGATGGTGAAGGTATCGCTGAAATATATTCTAGGCTTGCTCTTATCACAAATGAGATTGCCGGCTTAGGGAGTGAAGAGATGACCGACAAATTCATCATCAAGAAAATCCTAAGAGCATTGGATGGAAAGTATGATACCGTGTGCACATTGATCCAAATGATGCCAAACTACAAAGATCTCAAGCCAACGGAAGTCATTGGAAGGATTGTTGCTCATGAGATGTCACTCAAGGATAAGGAGGAACTTCACAACAAGTCAAGTGGTGCTTACAAAGCCTCAAGTGAAGTCCCCACATCATCAAGTGAGAAACAAACCTTCAATGAAGAATTGAGCTTAATGGTGAAGAACTTCAACAAATTCTACAAGAGTAGAAGCAAAGAAAGAAGCTCCAAGTCAAGGTCTTACAATGACAAGAGATCTTCTAGTCGAGAGCGCAATTGCTACAATTGTGGGAGGCCTGGACACTACTCCAATGAGTGTACGACACCCTACAAAAGAAGAGAAGATTCTCCAAGAAGAAGGAGCAAAAGAGAAGAATCACCACCAAGAGAGAGGAGGAGTAGAGATGATCATTATGAACGAAGACCCTCATGGAGAAGCAAGGATTCGGAAAGGAAGGACAAGTCGTCAAGGAGCTACACGAAACGAAGACATCAAGCTCATGTTGGTGAATGGGTTTCCGGCTCCGACTCCGACAAACACTCCGAGAGAAGCTATCACTCCGACTCCGAATATACTCAAGATGAAGGTGTTGCCGGTCTAGCACTTGTGTCAACCAACTCCTACGACCTATTTGATTCACCAAATGAAGGAATTGGAAGATGCTTCATGGCCAAAGGTCCAAAGGTAACACATCCCGAGTATGTTGATTTTAATAGTGATGAAGATGACTTGCTTGTGGATGATGATTTACTTGTTGACAACTCTAGTGATGAATACTATGATGAAATGACAATGATAAGGAGAAAATTGAGCTTCTAACTAAAGAACTAAACACTCTTAAGTTGGCTCATGAAACTATCTTCGAAGATCATCTAGAACTTTTAAGGGCTCATGAGAGGTTACACATTGAAAAGCTCAATCTTGATCAAGAGCATGAGTTCTTAAAGGCAATCAATGATGATCTCCGCAAGAAAAGTTCTTCTTACATTGCCAAGCGTTTACTCTTATCTACTTACATGCCTCAAGTCAAGTCTAGTAACAAGTACAAGAAAGATACTTCCTCTAGTAGTAAAAATAATAATGTTGAATCCAATATTGTTGCTTCTAGTAGTTCTCTTGATTCCACTAATGATTCTCTTAGCCAAGTTACACTTGAGCAAGAAAATAGTTTATTGAAGGGAATTATATGTTGGGGAACGTTGCAGAAAATAAAAATTTTCCTACGGTTTCACCAAGATCCATCTATGAGTTCATCTAAGCAACTATTGATAGGAGAGAGATGCATCTACATACCACTTGTAGATCGCGTGCGGAAGCGTTCAAGAGAACGGGGTTGAGGTAGTCATTCTCGTCGTGATCCTATCACCAGAGATCCTAGCGTCGAATGGACGGCACCTCCGCGTTCAACACACGTACGGTCAGCGTGACGTCTCCTCCGTCTTGATCCAGCAAGGGGGAAGGAGAGGTTGATGAAGATCCAGCAGCACAACGGCGTGGTGGTGGATGCAGCAGGACTCCGGCAGGGCGTCGCCAAGCAACTGCGGGAGGAGGAAGAGGTGTAGCAGGGGGGGGGGGAGGCGCCAAGACTCAGGGTGCAGCTGCCCTCCCTCCCACCCTCCTTTATATAGGCCCCCAGGGGGGGCGCCGGCCCTGGAGATGCAATCTCCCAAGGGGGGCTGAGGGAGTTCCGGACTAGGGGGTGTCCGGATAGCCTAACTATCATCATCGGCCGGACTCCAAGACTATGAAGATAGAATAATGAAGACTTCGTCCCGTGTCCGGATGGGACTTTCCTTGGCGTGGAAGGCAAGCTTGGCAATACGGATATGTAGATCTCCTACCATTGTAACCGACTTTGTGTAACCCTAGCCCTCTCCAGTGTCTATATAAACCGGATGGCTTTAGTCCATAGGACGAACAACAATCATACCATAGGCTAGCTTCTAGGGTCTAGCCTCCTTGATCTCGTGGTAGATCCACTCTTGTAACACACATCATCAATATTAATCAAGCAGGACGTAGGGTTTTACCTCCATCAAGAGGGCCCGAACCTGGGTAAAACATCGTGTCCCTTGTCTCCTGTTACCATCCGCCTAGACGCACAGTTCGGGACCCCCTACCCGAGATCCGCCGGTTTTGACACCGACATTGGTGCTTTCATTGAGAGTTCCTCTATGCCGTCACCATCAGGAAGGATGCCTTTTCCCGTCTTTAAAGACGGCACCGTCGTCAAGGGAGCTTTGGCCGCCGGCCAAACTATCCGGCTAGGCGGTTTTCTTATGACCGCCTATTCGGCCATCGCTCCGGCAATGACCTCTCAGGTCATTAAAAGCGATCTTCACGTCAGCTCAGAATTCGCCGAGCAGCTAGATCCGATTGAGCTCTCCTCCGCAAACGAGCTCTTGGATCGCATCGCCGCCCTGGGAGTCGCTACCGACTACGATCAGATTGGGCTTAAAACCGATCTGAGAGAAATTAACTCTCCCCAGGTTACCCACCACGTTGTTGTGGTAGAGGAACAATGCGGCGACTCTTCTTCTATGTTAAAAACCAACTATGTCCGGATTCCCGATCCCTCCATGCCGGATTCCCGCGGAGGGACGGACGCTAATCAAATACTGAACCTAAAGTCAGGCATCGGACCAGATTTGTTGGAAAGCGTCCAGCAAACCAAGCTTCCAAATCCGGAAGCTTCTTGGCCTTTGAGCCTCAGATCGGGCGGGGTTCCGAACTTAATTCCACCCGCCCACCCAAACATAAGCGATCTATCTCAAATACGGCAAGAGCCCGATGAAACAGTACATCATTACTGGGCCAGATTCCTCCTAGTCATGAACAGGATAAAGGACTGCCGTGAAGGAAGCGCGATTTCAATCTTTTGCAACAATTGCACGGACAAGGGAATCATAAACGCCATCAGTCGTCGCGAAGTTACACGCTTCGCCGACCTAGCAACCATTGTACAAAAATATTGCGCGATGGAGAGTGCCTGGAAAACCGAAACTAGGTTTTGGGACAATCCGGCCCTGAATACAACCCCAGTCCGAAATAAAAGGGTGCGTCATACTCAAGCACCTGGGTTAAAAACCAAAAAGCAAAACCCCCGTAAAGGGTACAGAACTGTACTGGAGGGCTGGCTCAACGGACCCTGCAAAATCCACAGTACGGAGGGCGCCACTCCAACACATAGCCTTCGAGCATGTTGGATACTACGGCAGGTGGCCAAAAGTGGCGAAGGCTTTTTAGCCCCGGGCAACCAACCCAGCAGTACCAGTACGGTATTAACAGTCTTCGAGACTTTCGCATCAAATAACATGCGGAAACAAACAATCCGCAGCCTCGCCGAAGTCTACCAAGTAGCAACAACAAATCCATGGAGCGACACGGCTATCACCTTCAATGCCAGCGACGAACCTAAATTCCGAACAGCTAGAGCACCAGCCGCATTGGTCCTCAGTCCGATAGTGGACGGCTTTAGTCTTACCAAAGTACTCATGAATGGCGGCAGTGGATTAAACCTCATCTACGAGGAAACCCTTAAAAAAATGGAAATTGACTAGAGCCGCATTGAGCGAAGCAGCACAACCTTCAGGGGAATAATCCCTAGTCGAGAAGTACGCTGCACAGGAAAAATCACACTAGATGTAGTGTTCGGCTCGCCGGACAATTACAGGTCCGAAGAGGTCATGTTCCAAGTGGCCCCATTTGGCAGCGGATATCACGCTTTGTTAGGGCGAGAGGCATTCACAATCTTCCAAGCTATACCCCATTACGGGTACATGAAGCACAAAATGCCAGGACCCAATGGAATAATCACTCTCGCCAGTGATCCAGATACAACACTCCGCGCTGAAAATAAGACAGCCGCACTGGCCCTAGAGGCATTATCCGAAGCCCTAGCGGCAAAGGAACTAACTGCGCTGCGCTCCACGGTGGATAGGGACGATGTGATACTCGATAAGAGGCCCAAGTCCACCTCTTTTAAACCAGCAGACGAAATAGTCAAATTTCAGGTCCATCCAACAGACCCCACAAAGACGGCCTCCATTGGGGCACAATTAAATCCTGATGTAGAAGCCGCACTACGAGAATTCCTCCGGGAAAATTGGGACATTTTTGCCTGGCACCCTTCAGACATGCCAGGAATCCCACGCAGGCTGGCAAAGCACAGCCTAAATATCCTAAAAGGATTCAAGCCAGTCAAACAAGCTCTTCGGCGATTTTCCGAACCCAAAAGACAGGCAATGGGAGAGGAGCTAGCCAAACTCTTAGAAGCCGGATTCATCAGAGATATAAAACATCCGGACTGGCTAGCCAATCTAGTAATGGTACCAAAAAAGGACAAATCCTGGCGCCTCTGCGTCGATTTCAAAGACCTTAACAAGGCCTGTCCAAAGGACCCTTTCTCTCTCCCTCGCATCGACCAAATCATTGATGCTACCGCAGGGCACGATTCATTGTGCTTCCTCGATGCATACTCCGGATACCATCAAATCAAGATGGCGGAAAAAGACCAGGCCGCAACGACATTCATTACTCCATATGGGCCATTCTGCTTCAACACAATGCCCTTCGGACTCAAAAATGCTGGCGCAACATATCAGCGCATGATTCAGACATGTCTGGCTACCCAGATAGGCAAAACAGTGGAGGCATACGTAGACGATGTGGTCGTCAAGACCAAACATGTCGAAACTCTAGTAGACGACTTGAGGGTGACATTCGACAACCTCCGAGCATACGATATTAAGCTCAACCCGGAAAAATGTGTCTTCGGAGTACCAGCCGGAAAGCTCTTGGGCTTCATTGTATCCAGTAGAGGAATTGAAGCAAACCCAGCCAAGATCCAAGCTCTGTCACAATTGGATATTCCAAAAGACCTCAAGCAAATACAAAAACTAACTTGATGCGTAGCGGCTCTAAGTCGCTTCATCTCCCGTTTGGGAGAAAAGGCTCTGCCCCTCTATCGCCTCCTCCGGCGCACCGAACACTTCGAATGGACGGATGCTGCCACGGCCGGACTCGAAGAAATAAAGGCTATACTGGCAACAAATCCGGTCCTGGCCGCGCCCAACCTGGGCGAACCTATGTTATTATATATCGCAGCAACACATCAAGTTGTCAGCGCGATACTCGTCATCGAACGAGAAACAGAAGGGCACAGATTCCCTCTTCAAAAACCAGTGTACTACGTATCCACTGTCTTAACTCCATGCAAGTCCCGGTACCCACATTATCAAAAGATAGCGTATGCGGTGTTCATGGCATCCCGGAAGTTGCGACACTACTTTCAAGAGTGTTCCATAATGGTGGCCTCCAAAGTACCTCTCAACGATATTATAAACAATCGCGACGCAACAGGCATGATTGCAAAATGGGCCATTGAGCTCTTACCATTTGACATAACCTACAAACCACGGCGAGCTATAAAGTCGCAAGTTCTGGCTGACTTCATCGCCGAATGGACCGAAGCCGAACTCCCTAAAGAGTATGGCGCATACTCCAATTGGATCATGCATTTCGATGGATCCAAAATGTTGGCTGGCTTGGGGGCTGGCGTCGTCTTGACGTCCCCAACTGGAGACACAGTCCAGTACGTACTTCAAATAATGTACATGGACTCCAACAACGCAGCCGAATATGAGGCCCTTCTACACGGCCTCCGGATGGCAATCTCCATGGGCATTCAACGCCTAGAGGTGCGTGGGGATTCAAACCTTGCAATATCCCAAGTAAATGGAGACTTTGACGCCAAAGATCCGAAAATGGCAGCTTACCGCAACGCCGTCCTAAAAATGTCAGCTCGGTTCGAAGGACTCAAATTCCACCATGTAGCCCGGGATAATAACCAGGCAGCAGACGTGTTGGCACGCAACGGCGCAAAACGAGATGCCGTCCCTCCAAACATCTTCCTGGAACGGCTCTTTAAGCCATCCTTATTATGGGAAGAGGAGTCCGGAAATAACAATCCGGAGCCAGCTGTCTCACCCAACTCAGACCACTTTGACACAATCGACGGCTCAGACAATGAAATAACACCTTCAGCCCACAAAATAATGGCAGTAATTGCCCCGTGGACGGAACCATTCCTAGCCTACTTAATCAGGCATGAACTTCCCGAAGACCAAAATGATGCTCGCTGCATAGTTCGGCGATCTAAAGCCTACAAGGTCCATGAGGGAGAACTTTATAAAAAAAGCACAACCGGAGTCCTTCAAAGGTGTATCTCCGAAGAGGAAGGGCGAAATCTCCTGGCTGAAATTCACGCCGGACTCGGCGGGCACCACGCTGCAGCCCGGGCCCTTGTAGGCAAGGCCTTCCGTATAGGATTTTATTGGCCGACAACCCGGGCAGATGCTCAGGACTTAGTTTAACGATGCGTTGGTTGCCAGCTCTTTGCCAATCAGAGCTACATGCCACCCACCGCCCTCAAAACTATACCCATCACATGGCCGTTCACGGTCTGGGGGCTTGACATGGTTGGACCCCTTAAAGGGGGAACCCACAAGCACAAATACTTATTGGTCATGGTGGACAAATTCACCAAATGGGTTGAGGCCAAGCCGGTTAAAATGGCAGAATCCGGACCTGTGATAGACTTCATATCCGGGGTAGTACACCGTTTTGGCGTCCCCCACAGCATCATCACTGATAACGGCACAAATTTCACGGCCGATGAGGTTAAACTCTGGTGCAAAAACATGGGCATCAAGCTCGATTACGCTTCAGTCTATCACCCCCAAACTAACGGTCAAGTCGAGCGAGCAAATGGTCTAATCATGAGCGGCATCAAACCCAGACTAGTGCGGTCCCTCAAGGAATCTAACACGCACTGGGTAGAGGAGCTCGACTCCGTACTCTAGGGGCTGTGGACCACGCCAAACCAAACTACCGGATTCACACCATTTTTCATGGTGTACGGCGCAGAGGCAGTTCTGCCCTGCGATATAATTCATGACTCACCTCGCATGTGCATGTACAAAGAAAGAGAAGCTGAGTTGGATCGGCAGGACAGTTTGGACGCCTTACAGGAGGAGCGGGATGTGGCAAAAGCTCGTTTCGCATTTTATCAGCAGCAGGCTCGAAGATATCAAAGCAGAGAAGTACGGGCCAAAACTTACAACGCTGGCGAACTTGTTCTACGCCTGCCGAACAAGAAAAATGACAAACTTAAGCCCAAGTGGGAAGGTCCCTTCATCATCGACCAAGTCCTGACCGGTGGAGCATACCGTCTACGCAACGCATCTGACAACCGACTCGAGCCGAACCCATGGAACGCAGCCCGTCTTCGAAGATTCTACGCCTAACACCGGACTCAGAGTTCGTCTCACTCCTCCGTCCACCTTTTTACATTTTCACTGTCTCTTGTCCCCCTCCTTCTTCCCACTTTTTTTCAATACCTTTGATAGGCTAATTTGTGCATGGTTCGCACACACTTGATGTGCTCCTAGCACTCATTATACCTGGGGGCTTCTTTAACAGAAGCTTATTTATACGGGCTTCATGCCCAACACATGTTTCATACTTCCGCATGTACCTTTTATTCACCATTATATGCATCGATATGACTTAAGTTTTGGCCAAGTTGGGTTGCCTGGCTCCTGTGCTTACCCCTACGTTCCCGATTGTTCAGCTAGGAGGTAAAGGGAGCACCTCTGCGATTGTTACTACCGGGTCAGCCGGATGTGTACCTCAGACTGGGTGAAGCCGAAAGCTAGCGTTCTTAAGAGAATATTCGGTCGGTGACTGGAAAGATGATTTATTACTTAATTATTTATCTGCCCCTAGATGCTTTTTCTGCTATTTTCGCAGTCCGGACATGCACTTTAGGTCATGCCTCCCAGGGAAAGGAACCCTTAACGGAACTATTCTCCCCGGAAGATGTTTCTTACTAACCATGTAATATAACATAGCTAGTTGGGCACTTGTCTGATAAAGCAATTATGATCCCGACGCCTTGTCTCCATGCATGCCCCGGTTCTTTTATAACTGTAAGGGTATTCGGACACACTCCGGACTGTTGGGTCCCGAGGTTGAAGCGAAAAGGTCCGCAAAGACAAACGATCTACAATCCGGCTAGGAAGGCATTTTACATGTCATTTTAAAATTACATCGTCAAACTGACTGATTGTACTCCTCTTCAATCCCATCTAACAGGCTGTCTAATTTACAGTCCTGTTGGGAATATTTCGCGGCCAGCTCTACTTGGTCGTACATCAAGCTCACAGGGATCTCCTTCCCATCAGGCCCCACAGGTCCGACCTCGGCCATGTGGTTTGGGTCAGCCTTTGGTAACGCGTCTTCACCATGGCCCAGGCCTCCCTGGCGCCTTGACGGCAGGCCGATATCTTCCACAGACGGAGAGCGTCGCCGTGCTCCCTGAAGCTTCTCAGCAAGCCCTCCAAGGCCTCGGGTAGGGAGACGGAAGGCCATAAGGCCTGAGCGACGCCACTCATCGCCTGCCGAACACGTTCGAGCAGTTGCACCAGCTCGGGAAGTTGGTCACCCGTTGAACCGGGCCATTTCCTCCGCAGGGCGACCTGTGAGCACACCTAAAGACACATTTCTGTCAATCGACTTCCTCGCCGAATTCTTCTTTTCAAAGGAATTTGCTCAAGCACTTACTATAAATGCCGCGACGAAGCCGCTGATTCTCCTTCACGGAGCCAGGACAGCTGGGCCCGAACATCTTTCAGCTCTTCTCCTAGCTGGGTGTGGGCATCTTGGAGCTTGTTCCTCTCCTGCTGCACCTTCATAAGCACCCTCTTGCCGGCCTTTAGCTGACGCAGTAGCTGTTGCTTGTCCGGATCTAGTCCGGCACCCTCTGCAATATTATTGTCAGATTTATGCACACGCCGCACTTTGTTAACTACTTATCTTTTCGAAGTACGTATTACCAACGGGGTCTCTGTGGCTCCCCTGTGGCGGCCAGTGCGGCCTCAAGTTGGGCCTTGCACTCTTGGAGCTCCTCGGACAGGTGGGTATTCTTCTCCGTAAGATCCTGCATAATAAATGATCCTTAAATCAGTTATTTTAACTATTTTAAGTCTCGGGGGCTACTGGCATATATAACTATTAAAATTACTTACCCGTATGTCCTTCACATACTGCTCCGTGGCTCTGGTTAAACCATCTTGAGCAGGCACGGAGGTGCGCGTTTCCCGCATCAAAGGCATTCAACGCCTCTGGGGAGAAACACGCGTCACGAAGAACTGTCCGGCGACGCCTGTGATTCATGGCGCTCTCCACCTCAGACCGGGTGGCGGACAGCCTGTCGGCATCCTCCGTCGGAGGAGCATCCGGCTCATGCCTTGTGTTCGCCTCCACTTCCGGACCACGCGATGGAGCATGGCTGGCGGAGGCTTGATTGGCAACCTCTCCGGACATTGTCCGGCGAGCGCTCTTTCTCCTGGAAAAGTTATGAGCATTAATATACCTCCTAGGGATCCTTCCCTTAAAAACAGCGGTGCGCCGTACCGTTGCGGCGACGTTTCGATTGCGTCGCACTCCTCTTCCGCCTGCTGGGCCGAACTGACCCTTGCTGGTCAGCCACCGCGGGTTCGGCTTCCCGCCTCAAAGGCACCTCCTGCGATGCACCATCAGTATGGATGGTCAGAATTGAGCATGGATCAAATGATGGTGTCAAGACCTCGGTCGTAGTCACCTGGGAGGCCAGAAACAAACCGGGGTAGTCAGCCGTAATGGCGACTAGGGCATTGTCCACGCTAAGTTGGTGGAACACCCCGTCGATCAGCTCCACCTTTATGTCCGGATCCTCTTCGGAGGCCGGATCAAGGGATCGTTCTGGATCCTCGGGCTGTGGAGTTAGGCTTTGTATGCCCTCCACGTCCCGGCGCAGCTCCTGCGTCAAAATCACGAAGTAAGATACTTGACTTTGGAAGTATGGATCGGGTAGATAAACGTCCGCTTACCCAGCTCCGAGGGTTATTCATGGAGAATCCCTTCAATGGATTCGTGCGGAGGAAGTCCTCCTCCTCCCCCTTGTATAAGACGGACATGATCTTTGCCAGATCGGCTGCCGAGCCCGGCCCTCTGCGGCCATGACGGGTGGTGTCATCTTCCCCGTTGAAATCCCACATAGGGTGGCCCCTATATTGGAGTGGCTGCACCCCTCGCATAATGCATGTGGCCATGATTCCAATCATGGTCAATCCGGAATGGGCCAGTAACCTAATCCGGCCCATCAGATAATGGACGCTCCCATCATCCTCCCGTTGAGGGCTCCGCGGGCGCCAACTCAGGCGTTTCTTCAAGGGAGCATTGCTGAACTCCGGGAGGCCGATCCGAACTGGGTCCGGCAGAGGGGCGTCCTCCATGTAGAACCATTCCGAAGGCCAGTCTTCGGACGCCTTCTTAGGGGTGCCGGATAGATATCCGGTCCCGGCGATGCACCATATTTCGGCTCCGCCCACTTGATATATCGACCCCTCGTAAGAACGGGGTACGAGGCAAAACAATCTCTTCCACAGCGCAAAATGGGGCTCGATGCCCAGGAACATCTCACAAAGAGCTACAAAGCCCGCGATGTGCAAAATGGAGGCAGGTGTGAGGTGGTGAAGCTGGAGTCCGTAGAACTCCAGGAGCCCCCGGAGAAACAGATGTATGGGAAATCCGAGTCCCCTTATTAGATAAGGGACGAAGCATACCCGCTCTCCTTTGGAAGGGTTGGGGACGCTCTCCGCCTGCTTTCCACCCCTGAAGGTGGCCAGTCCGGCTCGAACCGGAACCATGAAAGCTGGGGGAAGATATCCCTCGGTTTGGAGCGCCACTAGCTCGCTGTGGGGAACTGAGCATCTCCCCCAATCTCCTGGCTTAGGACTGGGAGCACGAGAGGAGGAGCCGCGTCGACTGTCCATGATAGAATGGATTTTTGTCAGAAGCGCTTTGATGAGAACTTGCAGATGGAGGATGGTGTGAGCTAGATCTAGATCCTCGCCTCTCTTATAGGTGGCTCGTTCGCACGGCTGGGGGGTAAAATGTAAAAATACCCTAGCTTTTCGCATTCATATGACACGTGGAAGAAGGCCATTATTGGGCGTAGAAGCCAAGGAGCGCAACATTTATAAGGAAGCCAGGCACTATTCGACAGGAACATGAAGTTTGAAGGAGAACCCGCCTTGCAACGCCGAAGACAATATACGCGCCGGACTCGTCGTTGCTGAAGCCTGGTTCGGGGGCTACTGAGGGAGTTCCGGACTAGGGGGTGTCCGGATAGCCGAACTATCATCATGGGCCGGACTCCAAGACTATGAAGATAGAAGATTGAAGACTTCGTCCCGTGTCCGGATGGGACTTTCCTTGGCATGGAAGGCAAGCTTGGCGATACGGATATGTAGATCTCCTACCATTGTAACCGACTTCGTGTAACCCTAGCCCTCTCCGGTGTCTATATAAACCGGATGGCTTTAGTCCATAGGACGAACAACAATCATACCATAGGCTAGCTTATAGGGTCTAGCCTCCTTGATCTCGTGGTAGATCCACTCTTGTAACACACATCATCAATATTAATCAAGCAGGACGTAGGGTTTTACCTCCACCAAGAGGGCCCGAACCTGGGTAAAACATCGTGTCCCTTGACTCCTGTTACCATCCGCCTAGACGCACAGTTCGGGACCCCCTACCCGAGATCCGCCGGTTTTGACACCGACAGGGGCGGCGGCCAGGGGGGTGGAGTGCCCCCCAAGGTAAGTGGTGCGCCCCCCCACCCTAGGGTTTCCAACCCTAGGCGCAGGGGGGCACAAGGGGGGGCGCACCAGCCCACTAGGGGCTGGTTCCCCTCCCACTTCAGCCCACGGGGCCCTCCGGGATAGGTGGCCCCACCCGGTGGACCCCCGGGACCCTTTCGGTGGTCCCGGTACAATATCGGGTGACCCCGAAACTTTCCCGATGGCCGAAACAGCACTTCCTATATATAATTCTTTACCTCCGGACCATTCCGGAACTCCTCGTGACATCCGGGATCTCATCCGGGACTCCGAACAACATTCGGTTTGCTGCATACTCATATTCATACAACCCTAGCGTCACCGAACCTTAAGTGTGTAGACCCTACGGGTTCGGGAGACATGCAGACATGACCGAGACGGCTCTCCGGTCAATAACCAACAGCGGGATCTGGATACCCATGTTGGCTCCCACATACTCCTCGATGATCTCATCGGATGAACCACGATGTCGAGGATTCAAGCAACCCCATATACTATTCCCTTTGTCAGACGATATGTTACTTGCCTGAGATTCGATCGTCGGTATCCCAATACCTCGTTCAATCTCGTTGCCGGCAAGTTACTTTACTCATACCGTAATGCATGATCCCGTGACCAGACACTTGGTCACTTTGAGCTCATTATGATGATGCACTACCGAGTGGGCCCAGTGATACCTCTCCGTTATACGGAGTGACAAATCCCAGTCTCGATCCGTGTCAACCCAACAGACACTTTCGGAGATACCTGTAGTGCACCTTTATAGTCACCCAGTTACGTTGTGACGTTTGGTACACCCAAAGCACTCCTACGGTATCCGGGAGTTACACGATCTCATGGTCTAAGGAAAAGATACTTGACATAGAAAAAGCTCTAGCAAAACGAACTACACGATCTTGTGCTATGCTTAGGATTGGGTCTTGTCCATCACATCATTCTCCTAATGATGTGATCCCGTTATCAAAGACATCCAATGTCCATAGTCAGGAAACCATGACTATCTGTTGATCAACGAGCTAGTCAACTAGAGGCTCACTAGGGACATGTTGTGGTCTAAGTATTCACACGTGTATTACGATTTCCGGATAATACAATTATAGCATGAATAAAAGACAACTATCATGAACAAAGAAATATAATAATAATCCTTTTATTATTGCCTCTAGGGCATATTTCCAACAGTCTCCCACTTGCACTAGAGTCAATAATCTAGTTACATTGTGATGAATCGAACACCCATAGAGTTCTGGTGTTGATCATGTTTTGCTCGCGGAAGAGGTTTAGTCAATGGATCTGCGACATTCAGATCCGTGTGTACTTTGCAAATTTCTATATCTCCATCTTGAACATTTTCACGAATGGAGTTGAAGCGACGCTTGATGTGCCTGGTCCTTTTGTGAAACCTGGGCTCCTTGGCAAGTGCAATAGCTCCAGTGTTGTCACAGAAGAGTTTGATCGGTCCTGATGCATTGGGTATGACTCCTAGGTCGGTGATGAACTCCTTCACCCAAATTGCTTCATGCGCTGCCTCCGAGGCTGCCATGTATTCTGCTTCACATGTAGATCCCGCCACGACGCTCTGCTTGCAGCTGCACCAGCTTACTGCCCCACCATTCAACATATACATGTATCCGGTTTGTGACTTAGAGTCATCCAGATCTGTGTCAAAGCTAGCGTCGATGTAACCCTTTACGACGAGCTCTTCGTCACCTCCATAAACGAGAAACATGTCCTTTGTCCTTTTCAGGTACTTCAGGATATTCTTGACCGCTGTCCAGTGTTCCTTGCCGGGATTACTTTGGTACCTTCCTACCATACTTACGGCAAGGTTTACATCAGGTCTGGTACACAGCATGGCATATATAATAAATCCTATGGCTGAGGCATAGGGGATGACACTCATCTCTTCTTTATCTTTTGCTGTGGTCGGGCATTGAGCCGAGCTCAATCTCACACCTTGCAATACAGGCAAGAACCCTTTCTTGGACTGATCCATTTTGAACTTCTTCAAAATCTTATCAAGGTATGTGCTTTTGTGAAAGACGTATGAGGCGTCTCGATCTATCCCTATAGATTTTGATGCCTAATATGTAAGCAGCTTCTCCAAGGTCCTTCATTGAAAAACACTTATTCAAGTAGGCCTTAATGTTGTCCAAGAATTCTATATCATTTCCCATCAAAAGTATGTCATCTACATATAATATGAGAAATGCTACAGAGCTCCCACTCACTTTCTTGTAAACGCAGGCTTGTCCATAAGTCTGCATAAACCCAAACGCTTTGATCATTTCATCAAAGCGAATGTTCCAACTCCGGGATGCTTGGACCAGCCCATAAATGGATCGCTGGAGCTTGCATACTTTGTTAGCATTCTTAAGATTGACAAAACCTTCCGGTTGCATCATATACAGCTCTTCCTTAAGATAACCGTTAAGGAATGCCGTTTTGACGTCCATCTGCCATATCTCATAATCATAGTATGCGGAAATTGCTAACATGATTCGGACGGACTTAAGCTTCGCTACGGGAGAGAAGGTCTCATCGTAGTCAACCCCTTGAACTTGTCGATAACCCTTAGCAACAAGTCGAGCTTTATAGATGGTGACATTACCATCCGCGTCCGTCTTCTTCTTAAAGATCCATTTGTTTTCTATCGCTCGCCAATCATCGGGCAAGTCAGTCAAAGTCCATACTTTGTTTTCATACATGGATTCTATCTCGGATTGCATGGCTTCTAGCCATTTGTTGGAATCTGGGCCCGCCATCGCTTCTTCATAGTTCGAAGGTTCACCATTGTCTAACAACATGATTTCCAGGACAGGGTTGCCATACCACTCTGGTGTGGAACGTGTCCTTGTGGACCTACGAAGTTCAGTAGCAACTTGATCCGAAGTACCTTGATCATCATCATTAATTTCCTCTCCAGTCGGTGTAGGCACCACAGGAACATTTTCCTGAGCTGCACTACTTTCCGGTTCAAGAGGTAGTACTTCATCGAGTTCTACTTTCCTCCCACTTACTCCTTTCGAGAGAAACTCTTTTTCCAGAAAGGATCCGTTCTTGGCAACAAAGATCTTGCCTTCGGATCTAAGGTAGAAGGTATACCCAATGGTTTCCTTAGGGTATCCTATGAAGACGCATTTTTCCGACTTGGGTTCGAGCTTTTCAGGTTGAAGTTTCTTGACATAAGCATCGCATCCCCAAACTTTTAGAAACGACAGCTTAGGTTTCTTCCCAAACCATAATTCATACGGTGTCGTCTCAACGGATTTAGACGGTGCCCTATTTAAAGTGAATGTAGCTGTCTCTAGAGCGTATCCCCAAAATGATAGCGGTAAATTGGTAAGAGACATCATAGATCGCACCATATCCAATAGAGTGCAATTACGACGTTCGGACACACCGTTACGCTGAGGTGTTTCAGGCGGCGTGAGTTGTGAAACGATTTCGCATTTTCTTAAGTGTGTACCAAATTCGTGACTTAAATATTCTCCTCCACGATCTGATCGTAAGAATTTTATCTTTCGGTCACGTTGATTCTCTACCTCATTCTGAAATTCCTTGAACTTTTCAAAGGTCTCGGACTTGTGTTTCATCAAGTAGACATACCCATATCTACTTAAGTCATCAATGAGAGTGAGAACATAACGATATCCTCCGCGAGCCTCAACGCTCATTGGACCACACACATCAGTATGTATGATTTCCAATAAGTTGGTTGCTCGCTCCATTGTTCCGAAGAACGGAGTCTTGGTCATTTTGCCCATGAGGCATGGTTCGCATGTGTCAAATGATTCATAATCGAGAGACTCTAAAAGTCCATCAGCATGGAGCTTCTTCATGCGCTTGACACCAATGTGACCAAGGCGGCAGTGCCACAAGTATGTGGGACCATCGTTATCAACTTTACATCTTTTGGTATTCACACTATGAATATGTGTAACATTACGTTCGAGATTCATTAAGAACAAACCATTGACCATCGGGGCATGACCATAAAACATATCTCTCATATAAATAGAACAACCATTATTCTCGGATTTAAATGAGTAGCCATCTCGTATTAAACGAGATCCAGATACAATGTTCATGCTCAAACTTGGCACTAAATAACAATTATTGAGGTTCATAACTAATCTCGTGGGTAAATGTAGAGGTAGCGTGCCGACGGCGATCACATCGACCTTTGAACCATTCCCGACGCGCATCGTCACCTCGTCCTTCGCCAGTCTCCGCTTATTCCGCAGCTCCTGATGTGAGTTACAAATATGAGCAACGGCACCGGTATCAAATACCCAGGAGTTACTACGAGTACTTGTAAGGTACACATCAAATACATGTATATCACATATACCTTTAGTGTTGCCGGCCTTCTTGTCCGCTAAGTATTTGGGGCAGTTCTGCTTCCAGTGACCCTTCCCTTTGCAATAAAAGCACTCAGTCTCAGGCTTGGGTCCATTCTTTGACTTCTTCCCGGCAACTGGCTTACCGGGCGCGGCAACATCTTTGCCGTCCTTCTTGAAGTTCTTCTTACCCTTGCCCTTCTTGAACTTAGTGGTCTTATTGACCATCAACACTTGATGTTCTTTCTTGATTTAAACCTCTGCTGACTTCAGCATTGAAAATACTTCAGGAATGGTCTTCACCATCCCCTGCATATTGTAGTTCAGCACAAAGCTCTTGTAGCTCGGTGGGAGCGACTGAAGGATTCTGTCAATGACCGCCTCGTCCGGGAGGTTGATCTCCAGCTGGGACAGGTGGTTGTGCAACCCAGACATTTTGAGTATGTGCTCACTGACAGAACTATTTTCCTCCATTTTACAACTATAGAACTTGTCGGAGACTTCATATCTCTCGACCCGGGCATGAGCTTGGAAAACCAATTTCAGCTCCTCGAACATCTCATATGCTCCATGTCGCTCAAAACGCTTTTGGAGCCCCGGTTCTAAGTTGTAAAGCATGTCGCACTGAACGAGGGAGTAATCATCAGCACGTGACTGCCAAGCGTTCATAACGTCTTGGTTCTCTGGGATGGGTGCTTCACCTAGCGGTCCTTCTAGGACATATGCTTTCTTGGCTGCTATGAGGATGATCCTCAGGTTCCGGACCGAGTCCAAATAGTTGTTGCCATCATCTTTCAGCTCGGTTTTCTCTAGGAACGCGTTGAAGTTCATGTTGACATGAGCGTTGGCCATTTGATCTACAAGACATATTTTGCAAAGATTTTAGACTAAGTTCATGATAATTAAGTTCATCTAATCAAATTATTTAATGAACTCCCACTCAGATTGACATCCCTCTAGTCATCTAAGTGTTACATGATCCGAGTCGACTAGGCCATGTCCGACCATCACGTGAGACGGACTAGTCATCATCGGTGAACATCTCCATGTTGATCGTATCTTCCATACGACTCATGTTCGACCTTTCGGTCTCTTGTGTTCCGAGGCCATGTCTGTACATGCTAGGCTCGTCAAGTTAACCCTAAGTGTTTATGCATGTGTAAAACTGTCTTACACCCGTTGTATGTAAACATAAGGATCTATCACACCCGACCATCACGTGGTGCTTCGAAATGACGAACTTTAGCAACGGTGCACAGTTAGGGGGAATACTTTCTTGAAATTATTATAAGGGATCATCTTATTTACTACCGCCGTTCTAAGTAAACAAGATGCATAAAACATAATAAACATCACATGCAATTATATAAAGTAGTGACATGATATGGCCAATATCATATAGCTCCTTCGATCTCCATCTTCGGGGCTCCATGATCATCTTCGTCACCGGCATGACACCATGATCTCCATCATCATGATCTCCATCATCGTGCCTCCATGAAGTTGCTCGCCAACTATTACTTCTACTACTATAGCTAAAGGTTTAGCAATAAAGTAAAGTAATTACATGGCGTTAATTCATTGACACGCAGGTCATACAATAATTAAGACAACTCCTATGGCTCCTGCCGGTTGTCATACTCATCGACATGAAAGTCATGATTCCTATTACATGAACATGATCTCATACATCACAATATCATTCATCATTCATCACAACTTCTGGCCATATCACATCACATGACAATTGCTGCAAAAACAAGTTAGACGTCCTCTAATTGTTGTTGCATCTTTTACGTGGCTGCAATTGGGTTCTAGCAAGAACGTTTTCTTACCTACGAATAACCACAACGTGATTTTTGTCAACTTCTATTTACCCTTCATAAGGACCCTTTTCATCAAATCCGCTCCAACTAAAGTAGGAGAGACAGACGCCCGCTAGCCACCTTATGCAACTAGTGCATGTCAGTCGGTGGAACCTGTCTCACGTAAGCGTACGTGTAAGGTCGGTCCGGGCCGCTTCATCCCACAATACCGCTGAAGCAAGAAAAGACTAGTAGTGGCAAGCAAGTTGACAAGATCTACGCCCACAACAGATTTGTGTTCTACTCGTGCAATAGAGAACTACGCATAGACCTAGCTCATGATGTCACTGTTGGGGAACGTTGTAGAAAATAAAATTTTTCCTACGGTTTCACCAAGATCCATCTATGAGTTCATCTAAGAAACGAGTGATAGGAGAGAGATGCATCTACATACCACTTGTAGATCGCGTGCGGAAGCGTTCAAGAGAACGGGGTTGAGGTAGTCGTTCTCGTCGTGATCCTATCACCAGAGATCCTAGCGCCGAATGGACGGCACCTACGCGTTCAACACACGTACGGTCAGCGTGACGTCTCCTCCGTCTTGATCCAGCAAGGGGGAAGGAGAGGTTGATGAAGATCCAGCAGCACAATGGCATGGTGGTGGATGCAGCACGACTCTGGCAGGGCTTCGCCAAGCAACTGCGGGAGGAGGAAGAGGTCTAGCAGGGGGAGGGAGGCGCCAAGACTCAGGGTGCGGCTGCCCTCCCTCCCCCCCTCCTTTATATAGGCCCCCAGGGGGGGCGCCGGCCCTCGAGATGCAATCTCCCAAGGGGGGCGGCGGCCAGGGGGGTGGAGTGCCCCCCAAGGCAAGTGGTGCGCCCCCCCACCCTAGGGTTTCCAACCCTAGGCACAGGGGGGCCCAAGGGAGGGGGCGCACCAGCCCACTAGGGGCTGGTTCCCCTCCCACTTCAGCCCACGGGGCCCTCCGGGATAGGTGGCCCCACCCGATGGACCCCCGGGACCCTTCCGGTGGTCCCGGTACAATACTGGGTGACCCCGAAACTTTCCCGATGGCCGAAACAGCACTTCCTATATATAATTCTTTACCTCCGGACCATTCCGGAACTCCTCGTGACGTCCGGGATCTCATCCGGGACACCGAACAACATTCGGTTTGCTGCATACTCATATTTATACAACCCTAGCGTCACCGAACCTTAAGTGTGTAGACCCTAAGGGTTCAGGAGACATGCAGACATGACCGAGACGGCTCTCCGGTCAATAACCAACAGCGGGATCTGGATACCCATGTTGGCTCCCACATACTCCTCGATGATCTCATCGGATGAACCACGATGTCGAGGATTCAAGCAACCCCATATACTATTCCCTTTGTCAGGCGGTATGTTACTTGCCCGAGATTCGATCGTCGGTATCCCAATACCTCGTTCAATCTCGTTGCCGGCAAGTCACTTTACTCGTACCGTAATGCATGATCCCGTGACCAGACACTTGGTCACTTTGAGCTCATTATGATAATGCACTACCGAGTGGGCCAAGTGATACCTCTCCGTTATACGGAGTCACAAATCCCAGTCTCGATCCGTGTCAACCCAACAGACACTTTCGGAGATACCTGTAGTGCACCTTTATAGTCACCCAGTTACGTTGTGACGTTTGGTACACCCAAAGCACTCCTACGGTATCCGGGAGTTACACGATCTCATGGTTTAAGGAAGAGATACTTGACATAGAAAAAGCTCTAGCAAAACGAACTACACGATCTTATGCTATGCTTAGGATTGGGTCTTGTCCATCACATCATTCTCCTAATGATGTGATCCCGTTATCAACGACATCCAATGTCCATAGTCAGGAAACCATGACTATCTGTTGATCAACGAGCTAGTCAACTAGAGGCTCACTAGGGACATGTTGTGGTCTAAGTATTCACATGTGTATTACGATTTCCGGATAATACAATTATAGCATGAATAAAAGACAACTATCATGAACAAATAAATATAATTATAATCCTTTTATTATTGCCTCTAGGGCATATTTCCAACATTATAGAGAAAGGTGTTTACAAGAGCCTTGCCGGGAGTAAGAAATTCGAGGAAATTGTACGCACGCAAGGAAGGCACCAGAAGAATCAAGGTGTTGGTTTTGAACGAAAGTTCAACGCCAATGGAGTTGAGTGGGAAGAAGATCAATACCCCAAGACAAAGTTTGTTCCACAATAAGAGAAGTATGATCCTACTTCCTTCAAGGGGACACAAGCTCAAGATGATCTTCCACCACAAGACCACAAGAACAAAGGCAAGGACAAGCTTGAAGAGGAGATTGATGCATTTGAAGAAGCACCTAAAGCCTCGTTCAAGTGGGTCCCCAAGACTACGTCAAGTTCTACTTCATCAAGTACAACTACAACTCCAAGGATTCCCATCAAGATGATGTGGATCCTGAAGAAGAAGAACTAGAGAGTTCTTGAGGGTGACTCCGCCAACATTCTTCACTCATATCATTTTGGCAAGAACAAGTGCAATCAACCTTCACATCTTGCACTAGTTCAAGGAGTCACAAACCCTCATGTTGGTAAGGCAAGGGACAAGGTAACCTAATGTTTTCATGGACATCATATTGTGTGTGCATCACTCTATGTCTATGGATATTCTTGTTTGTTCCTTGTGGGACTAACCCATGTAGGTAAGTTGAAAGTGCAACTCACTCCAAAGGATTGCTCCAAATGATCTACATCAACACTGAGCATCTACATCTTCAACACCTACATGAAGTCATGATCGACAAAACCCAAGGTTAGTTCATCCCTCTAAGGGGGGATCTCACATCTAGGGGGAGCTTAACTCAAAGAACTGAGTCAAAGCAACTCTAATGGTGTGAACACATTAATGCATTATGTAAAAGTGGTAACCCCACTTGAGCTTAAACGATGAGTATGACCTATGATCAAATGTTCTCATTTGACTTCTAAGTCAATATACTCATATATAGATGACCTAGTCATCGCCAATTGTTTGATAGATGCTAGAATTGGTTGTGCATGCTTTGCCACATATTTCAATTGCCATCTTATTGTGTGAGCATGTTGGTGCATATTTTACTCATTCAAGGACATCCACTTGTTGTTTTGATTGTTTGGTTCCTTTCTTTGTGCCAAGTGGATGGACAAGAATGCCTAAGAACCTTCTTTAGCTATCTATGCTTTTCTCGTCTCAAACTCTATTCATGCTACATCACAAAATTTGATCAAGTCAGATTCGAACCACTCTGCGTGAGGAGCACTCGGAGTCTTTGATTCGTCATAGACTTAAACTTCCAAAACCTCTTAGTGATTCTCGGTCTGATCGATCCTTCCACTTCGGTCCTACCGAGATCATCAAGTTGATCTGAGTTTTCAATCTCGGTGCAACCGATTTGAACTTTTCGGTTTCACCGATTTGCTGTAACTGAACACAGTTATGCATCTCAGTGCCACCGAGTTGTTCCACTCGGTCACACTGATAGGGTCGGGCTATATATAGCCACGGGGAAAATTTTGGAAATTTCTCCGAAACCCTTCACCCGCGCAACAGCTCGCTCTGCCATCATGGTCTCCGGATCGTCTCCTCGTCGCTAGCAGCCTCCTGTCGCTGGTCTTCACCGCCGTCAACGGATTTCGTCCCCGCCGTTGCCGCCATAGCAAGTCCACCGCCAAGTTAGGGTATGGACTTGATCTTTATGCTATCCACGTCTGATTCCTAGCACATTGCTTTCATATTGATTCTTGCCACGATTGAAACTCTTCTATCCAGGTAAAGTAGTTCATAGATTAGATGTGATTCGAATTTTTAGGTTTAGGTTTCCGCCGAAACCATCTCGGACCCACCGAGTTGAAAAACTCGGTCTCACCGATTTGGCTTATGCCATTGCACTAGTGACTCTCGGTCTGACTGAGAATTACTAATCGGTGCAACCGATTTGAGAATTCTGTGAAACCCTAGCAGTCTCGGTACCACCGAACTAAAACTCGGTCCAACCGAGATCATCAGTTTAGGTTTCAAAACTGCTTCGTATCACCGAGTTTGAAAATAGGTGGATCCGAAATGCTTTCTGTGAAAAACTAAAACTGAACTTTTGAGTCATTCTTTTGCAAAAACCTCTGCATTTTGTGATGCTCATCTTTTCTATCTCATCTATAACTCTTCACAGGGTCAGCAGTCAGCTTTTGCAGTATCTCTGATCAAAGTGACAGCCAGAACAGGCTAGAAGAGCAGATGGACTTGAGTGAGGGCACTAGTCCCTCTAGTACTTCAGATGAAGGGAGCAGAAGTACTCCAAGCAATTTGCCTAAGGCTGCAACTAGGCAAAGGAGGAAAAGAACTTCAGATTCAGAGGATGAAGACTACAAGGCTGAGGAAGATGAGGCTACCTCCAAGAAAGTGGTGCTCAAGAAGGAATATGGCTCAACAAAGGATATAAAGCCAGACATGAAGATTAAAAGGCCTGCAAGAAGGCAACCTATGCCCAAGGCCAGAGCATCAACTCAACTGCCTGAAAATCCTGATCCCAAAGAGCCAGCTGAAGAAAGCAAGAAGAGGAAGGAAAGGATCAAGAAGACCATGGCCAGAGTTGTTGGGCAACCTTCCATGATGGAATAGGAAGAGTTTACTGCACCAGCACCAAAGGCACCTAAGCTTATGGGTGATGCAATCAGATCAGGGGCTGCAACATCTAAGCCCAAAGAAGCACCCAAAGCTGCCCCCAAGGCCAAGTCTGCACCAAAGAGGAATACCAGGAGTATTCCAGCTGCTGAGAAGAACAAGGCCCCAGTGCCCAATGTTGCTGAGGAGGAAGATGAAGAAGGACAGGTTCTAAGAAAACTCAAGCCCAAGATACCAGACCACAATGATGCCCATCATGTGGCTGAGGACATGAAAATCAGGAAGGATTCAGGGCTGAGACTGTGGAGAATGGCAGATCCATATGCCACAAGGAGAAGAACTGTTGTTGACTACAGGTTCCATACAAAGGAACAACAGGACTTCTATGAGACAATCTTGTTGGACAAGAAGCCCATAGTTTGTGACATGAGGTGGGTTGACTGGAAATACATCAAGGAGAATGAACAGCACTATCCTGGAGTGCAAGACAGCTTTATTGGTTGTGGAGTTGCAGATTTTGTTGGGTAAAATCTCACAAATTAGAATGATGAACTTATCATGCAATTCTACTCCACAACACATTTTTACCCAGATGGGAGAATTATTTGGATGTCTGAAGGTACAAGGTACCAATCCAGTGTTGAAGAATGGGCAAGTCTGATCAATGCCCCAAAGGAAAATGATGATGATCTGGACATTTATGCAAAGAAGAAGATGGGACACAATTCCATGGCTCACATGTACAAGGAGATCCCAGACAAAGCCCTAGAGACTTTCTCTTTTGGATCAGTCCAATTTCTGCTGTCAGGGCTGGCTACTATCAATTGGATTCTGAGGCACACTTTGTTGCCCAAGTCAGGTGACCATAACATGATCAGAGGGCATGCCATCAACATGATACATTTATTTTATGTGCCACAAAAATTCAAAGTCATGAGCCTTATAGTTGAAACTATCAAGAGGACTGCAGCAGATCAGAAGAGGAGCTGTGGATATGCACCTCAGATTCAGGAATTGATCAACTCAAAGATGGGAATTGGCAAATATCAGTTGGATAAGGAACACTTTCCACTTTATCCAGACTTTGAGGACAATGAGGTTGTCATGAATGAAGATGATCCATCATCAGTTCAAGCTCAGGAGAAGAAAGAAAAGGCAAGGAAGGAGAAGGCTGCCAAGATGCCAACTCAAGAGGAGGCATCTGAATATTTCTTGAAAACCAAACAGGAGCAGCTTGGTTACTTAATAGCATCATCTCTGAGGATTGAGAAGGGGTTGGCCACCCTAACTCAAAACCAGGAGAGCCTGGAAAGAATCATGGAACAAAAATTCTATAATCTAGATGTCAAGGTAACTGAGATTCTGTCAGTTGTGGAGCAGCTGCAGGATGACATGCAGGAGAGGAAGGGCAAGACAACCACCAATGTGTTTGCCAGAGTGCCCAGAGCCCAGAGGTCAGTTGCAGTGCCAGTGACAGACACTAGAGCAACAACTTCAGCACCAACTACTGCCCCTTCAGCTCCATTGCAACCAGCTTCAGCATCAACTCCAGCACCCTCTACATCAACTGAAGCCTTCGTCCAAGGAGTCATCAGGACACCACCACCAGAAGATCAAGCCTGAGAGTCGATCTAGCACTATGCATTTTCTATGAACTTTTTGGTAACTTGTTGCCAAAGGGGGAGAAAAATGTATAGATCATAGGCTTCGAGAGAGAGAGTGTTGCTTTTGTTCTCTCTTGCTTTTGGTGTGTTTATCTTTGTTTGCTTTTTGGTTGAGATACTATGCTTGTGAGACATTGATGATCATGTGTTTGATCATACGCTACACTTATGCATGCTTGATATTATCTTATCTATCATATGTGATCACTCACTATGCTTGGTGATGAGTGCATGTATTCATTGTTTATTATTTTGAGCGCTCCACCAAGATGTATGTGACATGGGAGAGTAACCCATGAGCCTAATTCATTGTGCATTTGCAGTCCAAAGCAAATCTAAAATTATGCACAAATTTAGGGGGAGCTCTTGCTTATCACATACTTCTCAAAGCGACAATGTTATTTAAATTTTATTATCATTTGTCGAAGCTTTGATCTATATGTTGTCATCAATTACCAAAAAGGGGGAGATTGAAAGTGCAACTATCCCTAGGTGGTTTTGGTAATTCATAACAACATATAGCTCATTGAGCTAATGCTATTCCAAGACTATTATTTCAGGAAAGCTCAATGAATGGCATGGCATGGATGATGAAAGTGGATCCCTCAAAATACTAAGGACAAAGGATTGGCTCAATCTCTAAAGCTCAAGACTCTTCATTTTACATTTTAGTGATCCAAGATCACATTGAGTCTATAGGGAAAGCCAATACTATCAAGAAGGGATGAGGTGTTGCTTAATGAGCCTCTTGCTTCATGTGCTTAGTGATATGCTCCAAAACCCTCAACTACTTTCCCACATCCACAAATGACCTAAACCTTAAGCCAAAATTGGTCACACCGATTCTTTCAATCCGGCGCCACCGATTCCAAAAGTCATAGCCACTGCCACAAACCCTAAGCAAATCGGTCTTACCGATAGGGATCTCGGTCTCACCGAGATGGGATCGTAATCTCTCTGTTTCACTTCGTAACGTCTCGGTCTAACCGAAGTGAGCGATCGGTCCCACCGAGATTGCAATGTAAACTCTATGTTTCCTTTTTGTAACATTTCGGTCTCACCGAAAAGAGCAAATCGGTCCCACCGAGTTTGCCTGACCAACTCTCTGGAAAGCTTATTACCAAAATCGGTCTTACCGAGTTTGTGTAATCGGTCTTACCGAGATTACGTTATGCCCTAACCCTAACCGAATCGGTCTCACCGAAATGCATGTCGGTCCCACTGAAAATCACTAACGGTCACTCGGTTTACTAAATCGGTCCGACCGAGTTTAACTATTCGGTCCCACCGAGTTTGGTAAATTGTGTGTAACGGTTAGATTTTGTGTGGAGGCTATATATACCCCTCCACCTCCTCTTCATTCGTGGAGAGAGCCATCAGACTAAACCTACACTTCCAACTTACCATTTCTGAGAGAGAACCACCTACTCATGTGTTGAGGCCAAGATATTCCATTCCTACCATATGAATCTTGATCTCTAGCCTTCCCTAAGTTTCTTTCCACTTAAACCCTCTTTCCACCAGATCCAAATCCTATGAGAGAGAGTTGAGTGTTGGGGAGACTATCATTTGAAGCACAAGAGCAAGGAGTTCATCATCAACGCACCATTTGTTACTTCTTGGAGAGTGGTGTCTTCTAGATTGTCTAGGTGTCACTTGGGAGCCTCCGACAAGATTGTGGAGTTGAACCAAGGAGTTTGTAAGGGCAAGGAGATCGCCTACTTCGTGAAGATCTACCGCTAGTGAGGCAAGTCCTTCGTGGGCGACGGCCATGGTGGGATAGACAAGGTTGCTACTTCGTGGACCCTTCGTGGGTGGATCCCTCCGTGGACTCGCGCAGTCGTTACCCTTCGTGGGTTGAAGTCTCCATCAACGTGGATGTACGATAGCACCACCTATCGGAACCACGCCAAAAACATTTGTGTCTCCAATTGCGTTTGAATCCTCCAAACCCTTCCCTTTACTTTCTTTGCAAGTTGCATGCTTTAATTTCCGCTGCCTATACACTCTTTGCATGCTTGCTTGTATTGTGTGATGATTGCTTGACTTGTCCTAGAATAGCTAAAATCTGCCAAACTCTAAAATTGGGAAAAAGTTAAGTTTTAATTGGTCAAGTAGTCTAATCACCCCCCCTCTAGACATAGTTCAAGGTCCTACACTAGGGTTGGAAACCCTAGGGGTGGGGGCGCCTCCACTTGCCTTGGGGGGCAAGCCACCCCCTTGGCCGCCGCCCCCCCTTGGAGATCCCATCTCCTAGGGCCGGCGCCCCCAGGGGGCCTATATAAAGAGGGGGGAAGGGAGGGCAGCCGCACCCATGCTCTTGGCGCCTCCCTCTCCCCTTGCTACACCTCTCCCTCTCGTAGAAGCTCGGCGAAGCCCTGCCGAGATCGCTGCTACATCCACCACCACACCGTCGTGCTGCTGGATCTCCATCAACCTCTCCTTCCCCTTGCTGGATCAAGAAGGAGGAGACGTCTTCCCCAACCGTACGTGTGTTGAACACGGAGGTGCTGTCCGTTTAGCACTAGGATCATCGGTGATTTGGATCACGACGAGTACGACTCCCTCAACCCCGTTCTCTTGAACGCTTCCGCTCACGATCTACAAGGGTATGTAGATGCACTCCTCTCTCTCGTTGCTAGATGAACTCATAGACTGATCTTGGTGAAACGTAGAAATTTTTTATTTTCTGCAACGTTCTCCAACAGCCTTAGGGTCCTGTCAGGGTGCACGCACCAGAGCCCGACCACCATCACACACTCCACCTCCCATTCGTCAAACTCCAGGTTGAGCTGTGCATCGGCCGCTTCAAGGGTGCTTCTACTTTCCCATGAATCCCAGACCCACTGCACCAGATGAATGATGTCTTCTTGCCCCCGAGCAACCGCGGGCCCCTTGCCACAAGCGATCTCGAGCATTACGACGCCAAAGCTGTAGACATCAGACTCGACGTTGGTCCTTCCAGTGACCACACACTCAGGATCCATGTAGCCATAGTTCCTACAAGACCTGTTGTGTATGGTCCTCGGTCGTGGTCGACAAGCCGGGCGAGCCCAAAATCACCAAGTTTGGCACAGAAGGACGCGTCTAACATGATGTTGCTTGGCTTGATGTCACGATGCAGAACACATTGCTCCCAGTCTTGATGCAGGTACGAAAGTGCCGACCCTAGCCCCAACACAATCTCATACCTAGAAGCAGCACCAAACAAAATAACCTAAAACATATTAGTCCAAAAGGACAAGCTAGAGGCCGGAGATAGTCAATAACATACGCACCTGAATGGCCACAATAATGTGGCCTTTGGACTGTAAAGATGAGTATCTAGGCTGCCATGGGGCATAAGACCATACACAAGCAAGAGCTCGCCGCCACCATGGCACCAGCCTATTAGTTGTACGATGTTTCGATGTTTCAACCGACTTATGATCTTCACCTCTGAGATGTACTCCTTCCTCACCTGCTTGGAGGTCTTGGACACTCTTTTTATAGCCACCTCAACTTTAAGCTCTTGCAATAATCCTTTGTACACTGAACCAAGACCACCTTCACCCAGCTTCATCTAGTCGGAGAAGTTGCTCGTGGCGACGGCAAGATTGCTATAACGAAACTGCTTGGGCCCGGTCCCTTTTTCGAAGTCCTCTTCCAATGGATCATTGTCAAAAGTATCCACTTGTCTCGCCATGCGATTTCGCCTCCGACGGCACAAAAGGAAACAAACCAAGAGACTTGATGAGATAACAAACATGACAATGACACCGCCTGACACCCCGGCCACCAGGGGCCTCCTGCTGCTAGTCCTGACGTCGGCAAGTGGCGGAGCTTCTGAATGAAAAAACACCACATTACGATCAACGACATATCTTTCGCAATTGGGGTGAGAGAGCCAGTAAAATAATTCGGAGGAGGAAGCAAATACTATGAAGTTACTAACCTCCGGCTCCTGGTGGGAGATTGGACCGGGGTGGCTGTGCACCTGGCGGGAGATTGGACGGCGGTGGATGAGCGGTGATACGAAGCTGGAGCTCCTCGCAGTCGCCGATGCAGTATATGGCGTAGCAGCTATAGCCCTTGATGCCAGCAAAGGTGTTGTTAGGGAACTTGCTCGAGAGGTTGGCCACGAACTTGGTAAGGCACCTGCTGCACTCGCTCGCGTTCAGGTCCCTCGTGCACTGCACCAGACCGTGCATGGTCAACGGCCACCGCAAGCTGGCCCTGTACGGCACGCTCCCGTTCGCCAGCCGCAGCGGGCAGCGGCAAACGCGCGGCCTCCGCCACTAGCCTGGTGAGCAGAGCCCACCTCGTGTTGTTCATGTTGTCCGGATCGTCCACCTGGGTGTTGTACCACGTGTAGAAGCCGACACTGAGGCCAACTCCACCGCGCGACCCCATCCTGTCCGGGCCTGTCCGTTTGGGGTAAAACGGACAAACCGGGTGGCCCAACACGTGGGAGCAAACGGACTTTTGTCCGTTTTCTGTCCGCTTTTGACCCATCCGCGGCCCAAGTTTGCGCAGCTTTTCGGGTGAAACGGACACCATGCGGATGCACCGGCCGTCTGCGCGTGTCCTCCCCTGGCCCTCCCCTGGCCTGTTCGTCGGTGGCACAGGACGGGCCTTTTTCTATCCGCCCCCTCCCTTCCCCCGACCGCATCCCACTCCACTCTTCTTCACTCTTCCATACCTTTCCCTCACCGCCCGCCGCCCGCCGCCGCTACCATTGCGGCCGTGCAACACGGACGCGCGCTCGCCCAACCCCTTCCCCTAGTCGCCGTCGAGCTACCCAACCACGACCACCTGGTTTGCATGCCTGCCGGCCGGATTTGGGGCGGATCCGGTCGGTCTTGAGCTCGCCCGGCTATGGGAGGCTGGGCCGCGTCATGGACTTGCTGGGCACCTCACGGGAAGGCCCTGGCAGGGCCGCAAGGCCACATGCAGGCAGTGGCTCGTCCTCTAGCCGCTCGGATCTGCACCGTCGGTGGTCCGCCGGCAGATACGCGAATGGCGGCCGGGCGGGCTCGGTGCTTGCCCAAAAGCTCGTCGGCGCACCGTTGCCCCTCATCAAGTGGGACCACTGCCCAAGGATGGTCGTGCGCCGCGTGTCTATAATACCGGAGCATCCCGGATGGGTGTTCATCAAGTGCTTAAACGATGGGGTACGTGCTCTTTTTAGCTTCGGTTCGTGCTCTTGGATTAGATTAGTTGTGCTAATTTTAAGTTTTATTGTGTAGAATGGATGCAAATTTTGGTATTGGGAAGAAGAGTACATCGATATATTGATAGAGCAAAATCTAGTACATGTTCGTGCACTTTTAGCTAGCCTAGAGGCTGTAGATGAGACAAGTGCACTTGTTGCTAGATTAGAGGCTAGGCACGATACTACGTGTGAGGAAGCAACGTCGACTTTTTGCCTGAAGAAGAAAGGAGGATGCAACGTCGAGCCTCCTCCATAGATCAACAATGAGTGCATCGAGAAGGCCATAACCCAATTCAAGAGAGCAGTTATGGAAGTTGGGTATCTTCACAAATATATTCTTGTGGTTCTTGTTTTCTTTGGCCTTGCTTTACTAGTCAAAATGTGATGATGTATTGTCATGTATCAAAAATGAATGATGAAAAAAGGTTTAAGGACTTGCAAAGAAAAGTGCACATGGACAAGATGCGGCCGGGATGCGTCCGCGCGCTGGGCGCATGACCACCGCATCCCGGAAACTACCCGGCCACGACCCCATTCCCTACCCAAACGGACAGAATCCGGACAAAACGGACGTCCGTTTGGGGTCGGCCGGTGGAGTTGGCCTGAGGTCGGCGACAGAGAGGAAGGACTCGTTAGAGTAGTGGACGACGCACGAGAAGTAGGCGCCCTTCATCTGCCGGCTGAATGGGCACGTGTCCTCTATCCCGGCGACTGCGGCGTAGAGGCAGTTGTAACACTCGCTCGGCCTGCTGCCGGCATAGTACGAGATAAGGCCGAACACCTGGTCCGGCAATTCGCCGGCCGTGCCATTGTAGTAGCCACGGTTGTCGAGGGCACGTGCCGGGAGGTCGATCACGAGGGCACGAAGATTCCGCCCGTACTGGCTATCCCATGTGTAGTTGCCCGTGGTCGAGCAGTAAGAACTAAACTGCGAGGTTATCAGCCCCTGTGCTACAGAGACGTCGACGTAAGAGGAGGACAAGACAACGGCGAGGAGAAGCATGGGAAGGCGCCGTGGAGCCGTTGCCATCGATCGACGCTGAGCTAGCTAGCTGTACAGTCAATTGGGGCGCGCAGCGCGTAGGTAACTCGGTATATGTAACTAGCAAAAGAGCCAGTGCGTTGCAACGGGAGAAAAAACACAACACACACTTTTGACCAAACAACCATCACTCAAGACCATAATAGGTCCATCTCCTTTATTTTAGCGGCGCATCATATTTGTGTTGTCGCTTATCCTTCTTCTCACCCTCGCCGGCGACGGTCTTAGTGTTCACACAAACCAAAACGTGTTTGAATGTGGTTAATCCTAAGACGTCTCTCTCTCTCTCCTCCCTCTCCCCCCTCTCTCTCGCTTTCTCCCACACTCGCGATGAGAAATCTGTTATTTTCCCCTGCGATGTATTCAGAGGTATGCATGTGTAGTTCGCAATGTTTTCTTTTTCCTATATGACTATAGTGGTTGTTTATTTGCAAACCGGATCGTCGCTTGTACGAATGAAAAATGGATCGTGCGCTATAGTTATAAGTTTGCTTCCAAAACAATATCTAAAAAATATTTAACTGGTAAAATAAACATCATATTCAGATTTCGCACATTTTTCTAATCAAATTTCATATATAACATGTTAAAATCGGAGTTACGGTTTAAAAGATACGTATAATTTAGAAAACCATTTGTTTGATTTAAATATCTTCCAAAATAATATTTATAAGTACTTAACAGGTTAAAATAATCTTATATTCATATTTTACATATTTTTTAATCAAATTTCATATATAACATGTTTAAATCGGAGCTACGGTTTAAAAGATATGAATGGTTTAGAAAAGCATTTGTTTGACTTAAATATGATCCACGGCTGGAATACCTAAAAAGTCAAGGGGTTTTTCGAAAAACTGTAAAAATAACGGTTCGGTGTGACTTAAATCCAGACTGCGGATTGATTTCATGAAAACGCAGGAGCTTTTTTACAAAACGGTGCGACGGAAAGACAGAAACCCTATGTGCTTTATTATTAGGTAGAGACTACATCGTCCTCCCTGCAACAAGTAATGGCGAAGATTGTTTTAAAAAAAAAGTAATGGCGAAGATAAACAATTTTCAGTTGAGCACTGATTCAAACGACGCGACCAGAGACAGGGATCGAAGCCTGCATACGTGCAAAGACATGAAGATGGTCCATTTGGAGCCTCCGGGTAAGCTTGGAAATAGTTTGGGCTGAAACTTAGTTTCTGGATTGGCTTTTGATTTGGTTTCTATAGGTTTGGTCTCTATTGGATTGAGATGGAAACCAGTTCGGTTTGGTTTGGGTTGTGCTTGAAAACGGACTGGATAGGTTTGGCTTGGATTCAGATTTTTTAGTCCAAAACAAGTGCAAACCATGGTTTGAGACCATATCAAGCGATTAGTCTGAGCCGCGCGCCGCATCCACCTCCAGCCAAACTTTCGAGACGCGATCGAACTTTGCTGCTGCTGCCCACACGGCCACACGCACTGCAAGACAGTTCACGTATGTATGTATTCTACGCGGCGAGGGCGTGCATGTGTGGCGACAAAATCGATCAACCTGCCTGTGTGCTAGTCTCCTTGGGCTAGCTTTGCACTCGTACGTGTTTGCTCTCTTTAGGATCCAAGCTACTAGTGTTTCAAATCCAACAGCCGCCGCTACTGGCCGGAGCGGCAAATTTGATAAATTTGACATGTGGATGAAATCAAATCACAGAATGAACTATCCGTGAAACTATTTCACACGGCTGACCTTTTTGTGTAACGCCCGACACGAAGGCGTCACACTACACTGTGCAACGCCTTACAGATAGGCGCTACACGCCTGGCCAACGTTGCATTCCAGACTGTCTAAAATTTTTTAAGTCAGTGTGCAGAGCCTAAGAGCTAGGCGCTGCACTGTATAGTGTGGCGCCTAGCTCTCAAGCGCTGCACTAGTGGTTGCACTACAAAATGAAGCAACCACTAGTGCAACGCCTAGAAGCTAGACGCTAGACTGTATAGTGTGGCGCCTAGCTCTCAGGCGCTGCACACTGACTTAGTAATTTTCGGATCACACGGGTGCGACACTGGCCAGGCGTGTAGCGTCTATCTGTGAGGCGTTGCACAGTGTAGTGTGACGCCTTCGTGTCGGGCGTCACACAAAAAGATCAGTCACATGAAATAGTTTCACGGGCAGTTCATTCTGTGATTTGATTTTGTTCATAGGTCAAATTTGTCAATTTTTGCCGGCCGGAGCCCGTCTGCTGTCACGAGCTTTAACTATAGTTTGACTAGGTTATCATGGTGTGCCCTGTCATGAATCTGTCCATGGTTTGAACCTGTGTGTTCAATCCAAAAGTTGGAAATGGTTTAGACTATGTTGGACGGAGAGCATCTATAGTTTGGTTTGATTTAGATTCTACTTCATCCCTTCGGAAATACTCATCGGAGAGATAGATGTATCTAGACGTATTTTTGTTCTAAACGCATTCATTTTCATCCATTTTTACAACAAGTATTTCCGGACGGAGGGAGTAGATGAAAAATACCGCTATTTTTTTTTAAATAATACATTTTTAATTAATTTTCATAAATATTATGCTGGATAATTTTTTTAAAAAAATAATACACCGTTGGCCCGCTGCAGGCCGACTGGGCCTAGTCGGCCCACAGCAGGCCGATTGAATTCCAGTCAGCCTACAGCTGGCCGACTGGCCCCTGTCGGCCCACCGTGGGCTGATTGCGTCCTATCGGCCCACTGTGGGCCGACTGGAGCTAATTGGCTCGCTGTAGGCTAATTTTTTTTGCAAAAAAAACTAGGCATAAAAATTATATGTTTAAAAAATGTTAATCATGTAATTAAAAAATGTTAAACGTGTATAAAAAAATGTTCCTGATGTATACAAAAAATGTACAATATATATGCCAAAATGTTGACATAAAAAATATGTTTTCAAAAGTGTTAAGCATGTATTTAAAAATTGTTAAATATGTGTATAAAAATGTTCCTTATTTATACAAAAAATATAGAATGTGTATGAAAAAAAGTTGGCACCAAAAAATTATGTTTGAAAAGTTGACATTTTTTCAAATACATGATTAAAAATTGTTAAATGTGTGTACAAAAAATGTTCCTTATCTATTAAAAAAATATAGGATGTGTATGAAAAAAAGTTGACACCAAAAAAATATGTTTGAAAAAAATGTTCCAGTTCCATACAAAAAGAGCAACCAACCATATTTTTTTTCACAACCTTGATTTATTTTTTGTCACCAACTCACCAACATAATTTTTTGGTGTCAACTTTTTTTCATACACATTCTATTTTTTTTGTATAAATAAGGAACATTTTTTATACACACATTTAACAATTTTTAAATACATGATTGACACTTTTTAAAACATACTTTTTATGTCAACATTTTTGCATATATATTGTACATTTTTGTATACATCACCAACATTTTTTATACATCTTTAACATTTTTTAATTACATGATAACATTTTTTTAAATATATATTTTTATGCCTATTTTTTTGCAAAAACAATTAGCCCATAGCGGGGCAATTAGCTCCAGTCGGCCCACAGTGGGGCGACAGGACCCAATCAGCCCACAGTGGGCTGACAGGGGCCAGTCGGCCAGCTGTAGGCCGACTGGAATCCAATCGGCTTGCTGTGGGCCGACTAGGCCCAGTCGGCCTGCAGCGGGCCGACGGTGTATTATTTTTGAAAAAAATTTCCCAGCGTAATATTTATGAAAATTAATAAATAAAATGTATTATTAAAAAAATTAGCTAATTTTTTTAAAATAATACAATTTTTTTATTAATTTTTATAAATATTAAATTTTTTATTAAACATATATTTTTTATGCTAATTAGCTCCAGTCGGCCGACAGAGGGCCGACAGGACGCAGTCAGCCCACAGTGGGCCGACAGGGGCCAGTCGGCCAGCTGTAGGCCGACTGGAATCCAATCGGCCTGCTGTGGGCCGACTAGGCCCAGTCGGCCTGCAGCGGGCCGACGGTGTATTATTTTTGAATTTTTTTTTATCCGGCGTAATAATTATGAGAATTAATAAAAAATGTATTATTTAAAAAAATTAGCAAACTGTTCATAGGTTTAGACGGACCGCTCGCCGACGCTGACGTGCGGGCCATCGCGCCGTCGGGCACGCCACTCTCTCCCCGGCTCGTTATCTCGGCGAGCAGAGCACCGCAGCGCGCACACGCGTCGCCCGCCCGCCCGCTCGCTCGTCCGGGCGCCTCCTCCGTCTCCTCCGGAATCCCGGATGGCCACCGTCGCCGCCTCTCTCCCGCTCCGGGCCGCCGCCGTCCCGCGCACCACCCTCCGACGCAGCCTTCTTCCCCGGCCACCCGTGGCAGCGCGGGCTGGCGGCGAGGGGCCGGCCCTGGGGATCGGTGGGGTGGTTCCGGGCGGAGGCTCTTCCCGGCGGTGCCGGCGGACCGCCGCGGAGGGAGCCCATGGGACTGTCTGTGATGTTAGAGAAGGCGCTTGTGGATTTTGCGCGAGACAAGCTGGAGTATATTGATATTTGGGTACATAGTCACCCCTCCCTCACCAAGCACTTGCATTGCACATGCACTTTTATTCCTGTTCCTTCCTTTTTTATGTACAACTATGACAACCACTCGCTATGAAATATTTGATAGTTCGGTGTTTGATGTATGAATTGTGCTGTGCAATCCACATTGTTGTGCTTGGAAATTGATAGTTAGCTTACCTTAACTGTTTAAAGTTCATGCATTAAATTGATGGGCTCTGTTATGTCATAAAAATGAAATTGGAATTTCTTCTGAGTTATTTCTATTGATGCAGATCAACAATGCCGGATCAAATGCATATAGTATTATAGTTACAAACCATTGGTGGAAACCTCTGATGAGGCTCTAATGTAATTCTCTATCTCTATATTGGCAAGGCTTGAACATGCACACCTTCATTCAGTCGTACTTTCGAGTGCCAATAGTTCATTGACTTTTTTCTTTGATTTAACAGTGAGGTGATCACCACTAACACTCTTGGATTGATGCTATGTTGTCGTGAGGTATTGCTTTCCACTCAATATTAGATATTTGTCGTATAGCATGGTGACTGCTGAAGAATTCCAACACTCATCGTCTTGCTATCTTAGGCAATAAATATGATGTGGAACCAACCTCGAGGTCGTCACATATTTAACATTGATGATGGAAGGCCAACCCCAAGGTACCATTTCCATTTGTTCTCATATGTAGTAATTCTGGATACTCAGCTGAGTGTGCTGTCACATGATTTCGTTTAACTGCTCATATAGTTTGAATCTGTGGAATTGAACATAGTTTGATATATCCTGTTCTTTTGACGCTGATATAAGTATCTTCTTTCGTTCTTCTCCACATGTGTGCATTGTACTTGGCATACTGAATTTGCATGGCCATATGGCAGTTATTTGTATTAAATGAAAGTTGTGCACAAAACGAAATACTAAGGAGACAAACTCAATCATCTTTTGGTAACTACTCCCTCTGTAAAGAAATATAAGAGCGTTTAGATGACTAAACTAGTGATATAAATGCTCTTATATTTGTTTATGGAGGGAGTACTAGTCTTGAATTCTAGGTAATCATTATTATAATCACCAGGTTTGCAGCTTATGGTGCAACGAAGAGAAGTGTGGTGCACCTTACAAAGTCTCTACAGGTAAAGGTAACATGTGTGACGATTTAACCTGAAATGATTAGTTTCTGTTTGAGCAGTTCCAATGAAGCATTTTGAAATAACGAACTCTTTGCTGTATTGTAACCTCATGAAATTGTCGATAGACCCGAAGCACAAACATTCAACAGTACAATGAGATAACTACTGTTTTATCAATATTTAGAGTCATGTTAAATTCCCAAGTAGTTGCTCCCACAAACTCATATTTGGGACATCGTAAAGCTGTAATCATCCATAGAGAAAATAATAGGCGATTTATTGCTATGTGCTTGAACTTGGTTCACTGGCACAAATTTTTATTAAGTTTACATTTATTTCCAGAAAAACAACAGAGCCTTTTGTCCCAAGCACATTGGGGCAGGCTAGAGATGAAACCCCACAAAAACTGTGAGAACCCAAAAGAGAAGACAGAAAGTGCAAACAAGCAAAATAAATCAAGGCAGTAAAGTATACTGGTGCAGGTCACAGCTTTGCAGCTTTATTAGAAACTATGTGGAGAAGATAACATGATTCTTATTGCAGGCTGAGTTGCAGATGAATGAAGTGAATAATGTCGTGGTGCATAATTAATCGGTATACAGCTCCACCCTTTACCGAAAAAGGGTTTCCCCCCGCTTTGTATTCCAAAGCACCAACACCGATACAGAGCAGACGCTGGGGCGAGCAGCACAACAAGCCAAAGACAAAGAAAAGGAAACAATGCCAACACCGGCAGCTCGACAGACGCGGATGACCTACAACCGCTGCGCCCTCCGAAATCTACCCTAGGTTCCGATCCTCCGAGTACCAAGCAGCACCTCCAGGAAGGAAACGACGCCGACGACGCTGCTGCCTGGACGTATCCTAGGGTTTCCCCCGGCACACGGAGGGTAGAGGGGAATGAAGACCACCGGCACCCTCCAGGGAGGAATGGTGGCACCCGCAGGCGTCACCGCACCGGAGCCGGAAGATCCGGCAAGGATTTCTCCCAACTCCAAACCCCACCGCCCAACCGGATCGAAGCCAACCAACCAGTTCGCCGTCCACCACCTTGCGCCACCACGGTTGCGCCACCACCCATGCCGCCTCACTGCGAACGCCACCACGAGGCCAAGAGACCCGAAGAGAAACGCCAAACGACGGAAGCAGCGGCACCGCAACCGAGCAGGAGGGACCCACCTCCCCCGCCAACGTGCGCCCCATCACCGTCGCGGTCGCCGGCCGGACGCGGCAGCAGGGCACACCAGGCCACCCCTGGCCCGGCCGGACCCAAACGGGCCCGCAAAGCCCCGCCGTCCACGCTGCAGCAATTCGGATCCGCGTCGCCAGCCCGCCGCCGCTCGCCGCCACGCC